>NW_024425786.1:5636211-5835825 GCF_017311325.1 Ursus maritimus | reverse complement strand
CCCCCCCCCCCCCGTGTAGTGCTGATGCCCCACCGTCTCTCGCTCGTAAGTCTGAGGAGGCCATGCTGTGTCTTGTGAAGAAAACCTGTGTGTCAGGTAAGCTCCGCTCAGGCACGTGTTACGGGGCTGCTGGCGCGTGTTCCCGATTCGTGAATCTATGATAGGCGTGCAGAGGGTGGCTTTCAACAGAAACACATAAAACAAGTTGAGGTGCCGATCGGGTTGATGAAACTGGGACCAGAGGTTCCCAGGAACCTAACCTTGCAATTTTCCTGGGGGCGGTGACTCAGTTCTGGCGAATTCGGGGCTCGTGGGACTTTGTAGAAAGTAACTCCTCCAACAATGAGAATAAAGAGCCCGTGGAACCGTCTACACGGAGACTCACCCGTGCATACGAGTAGCTACAGCGAGTTCACGCACAGATACGCCCCTATCACACTCCGTAGTATCGCTGAACCGTATCGTCTGAAATGTGTATTTTCAATCACATCCGTGTTCATCCGTATATTTGAGGGTTTCTCTTCTTTTTAAAGATTTTATTTATTTATTTGACAGCGAGAGCGAGCAGCAGAGGGAGAGGGAGAAGCAAACCCCCCGCTGAGCAGGGAGCCCCATGCGGGACTTGATTCCAGGACCCCAGGACCCCAGGATCATGACCTGAGCCCGAGGCAGACTCTTCACTGACGGAGCCACCCAGGCGCCCCCGTATATTTGAGTTTCATAACGGGGTTTCTGCATCGGGGCGAGCGGAGGCGGACCTACCTGCCAGGAGCGCGTGGATGTTGAGGCCGCGGTCCTGGTCGGCGGGGCCGCACACGTCCATCATGTACGCGTGGCTGGGGTTGTCGGCCGAGTCGGCGCTAAAGTCCATCAGCACCACCCCGCACACGGTGAGCAGCAGCCCCCACCGGTGGTCGTCGGCCGAGTCGGCCAGCGCCGCGCCCAGGTCCCTGCCGTTGAGCAGGAGCGACAGGCCCAGCAACGCCCCTGCGGACAGAGAGACGCGGTCAGGCCAAGGAAACGCGCAGCCGCTCTGCCCCGCCGCCGAACGCTTCCATCTAGAATCTCTAGGGCCCCGAGAATTCCTTTCAAACCAAACTTCACGCAGAGCCCGTCGGCAAAGTCACCCGCAGACTCACCACGGTTTTTTGTGTTTTGGGTTTTTTTCGCTTGGATCAGGGTTTTTATTTTGTCAATCAGGGCGGGAATGACATGCACTTTATTAAGTCGTTCTTAAAAAAAATCGAAGGGACAGACCGACACAGTGAACTCAGGCCGGTTACAGGCTGCTCCCTGCCCCCGCGCCGCTGAGATTATCTGCCTCCCTGCTTTGGTCAACACGCTTTTAGGTTTTGCTAAGAGGAAGCAGTTGGGGCCTTTCTTTCTTTTTCTTTCTTTCTTTTCTTTTTTTTTTTTTCCACTTTATTCCAGTTCCAAAACAACAGACCTATAGCCAGGACAAGAATGAAAGGGCGTCTCCTTCCAAACCTTGAGGTACATCGGTCACTCCAAGCACCCAACAGTGGCTGCAGTAGGAATCCTGAAACAGAGCAGGCCAGTGGTCACTGCCGGGGTCCCCCCAGCCCACCCGCACGCCGCGCTGGACAGAGCCTCGTCACAGCCCTCAAACACCTGCGCCCAAACGTCCCAGGGCGTCAAACGAATACACGATGAAACTCGGAGTACACAACCCTAAGTAGGAAAACGGAAGACGGACTCTTGGAACAGCTCAGCTTCTGCCCACATTTTCTACTTCGGCCCCTCTAACGCACTAAGTGGCCGTGACCTTCCCTGGGAATCCAAGAAATTCCAGGACCTCCCCAGACCTAAACCACATCAAGCTTTATTGCTTGGATCCGCCGACGAGAGCTCCGTGTAAGATGGTGGTAATCCTTGGGGGTCTGTGAAAGGCCTGTTCTACGGTCTGGTTTAGATAAAGTCACTTAAAATACGGGCTGTGGCGACCCTGTGCTCCCCCACAGCCCCAAACTAAGGAGAGGAACTTAACTCTAGCTCCTCCCTTGTCCCCTGGGGACCCTCTAGCTGCTTCAACTCAGGCTTCCGGAAGCTTCCAGAGGTTTCCAGAGGCCATCCGCCATCGGGGCTGAGTTGGCGCTCACCGAGGATGGGGCTGATGAACCACACCAGACTGTAGAGCTGGTCGGGCAAGCCCATCTGGAGGAGCACAGGGGTCACGTACGCCGTCTCCATGGCATAGCTGAACTCGATGCCAAAGAGAATACAGCCGTTGAAGAGCAGCTCCCGGAAGGACCGCTGGGGGCGCAGGTCCCCGAAGTCCACCAGCTCGATCGGACATGGGGTGTTGGGGGGTGGGGGTGGGGAAGGGCGAATGCACTTCCTCCTCTTGGGGTGTCGTTTGAAGTTGTTGGCCCGGTGGCTGATATGCCGGGTCACGGACCCCGAGTAGCCCGAGAGCGGAGACCTCCAGAAGTCCTGAGGAGCCAAACTGGGGAGCAGGGCCTCTCCTGGAGGGGTGCTGCTCGCCGGGGGGATCATCGTAGGGGGGGCCGGTGGGTGTTCCTGTGGGGAAAGCCCGTTCGGGGACGACAGTCACTCACCAGGGCCCCCACCATTCGAGTTAATTTTCCAGGGGGCTCCCTCCACCCCCCCCCCCGCTGACACCTGATCGTATGAGAAGGGATGAGTTCTCAGGGTCTAACGCTGTGCCCCCCAGAGCAGAGGTCTACTGCTTGCGGGTGATGTCCCCGGGGCCCATTTCCGACGTGGCTCAGGAGACCACAGCCAGCACGCTCTCCCTGCTCAGGAGGGTGACCCCAGCCTTCCCGGTCCCTGCACCAAAACTCAAGGGGACCGACCCCTAAAGAGGCTCCACGAGGAAGGCCAGGCAAGGAACCTCCTGGGGGGTGGGAGCAGCTGGGCGCCCCATGGCTCAGAAGGGTGCCAGGCTATTTAAGGCCCTGCAGTCCATTTTCAGGATGGATTTTGCCCTTGCCTGCCAGTCCCAGGGGAGCAGAGAGGCGGGGACACCAGACTTGGGGCAGGACCCACCTACAGGCACCCTGAGTGCCTGTGCCCGGTTAGAGGACAGCCCTTCCTTCATGGAACAGAAGGTCACAGCGGTCACCCTGCCTAACACTCATGTCTCCTCTTCTCGGGACATTGGGGCCCTTTTGCCTAAAAGCAGAGGCATGAGGTTAATTCCAGGCCTTTCCTTACAGCCGCAATGGATGAATGAGTTTTTAGTCAAGTCAAGAGAACTGGGACTTTTATATGTTTGAAAATGTTCTCTTTAAAGTAATAAACCAAACACCCTGAACCCTGCTTACCATAGGGGACAGTCCGAATAGGGATACTGTTTACAAAAAAAAAGGGAGGGGGACAAAAAGAACGAGGGAGGGTGAGAAATAGATCTCGGCCATCCTCAAATCATTCTGTAGAGCAATTTTCATCACGCCCGGGCTCCGGTAGGGACTTCGCAAGGGCGCAGGCCTGGGCTCCCGCCCCTGGCGTCTGAGGTCTGTCACTCAGAGACCCGCTCCCGGGGCAACTGGTTTTCACTGCTTTGGAATCAAGATGGTAAATATAAAAGAACGGATTCGCATATATCGACCCGTGCATTTTAGCCAAGGTCATTTTTAGTTAAGTGCAGGGAGAGAAAGGCTACCAAGAGCAGAGGGGAAGAGGCCGAGAAAAACCTAACGGGCACCGTCGAGGATTCTGTCCGGCCTCCGTGACGGCTCACCCCACCTGCTTCACAAAAAAGCAACTGCCTACGTTTCCTTTGGAGTCCTGGCTGAGGAGTAGGCCCCACGCCCAGTACAACGCTCCCAACGTTGATGGGCTTCCTGACAAGGACACGTGCTCTTTACCACGATAAATGTTACAGGCTTTCCCCCCCCCAAAAATTACTTTTAAGCTTTAAAAACGAGGCCCTCAGTTCTGATGTTAACTCATCACTTTCCACCACATCATCACTAGCCCACGAGCTCTTTACGAAGCGCCCCGACATGCCTCAGCACTCCACATTCGTGCACAAACTCCCCCCCCCCCCTACTCGGGGCTGTCTTCCTTCTGTCTGGAAGAGACCGGTGGTGGAAGGGGTTTTCTTTACAGACACGCCAGCAGGATTCAGAGCCCTGTGTTAAGCTACCAACCCGTCCACCTATCCGTTCCTTCTCCCTTCCACCTGCCCATCCATCCACCTACTTGTCCACCCATCCACCCACATCCATTCCACATCCCCGCCCACGCCTCCTCTATCCACCCACCCACCCACCCCTCCAACCATCCGTCCCTCCACCCATCCATCCATTCACCTGCACACCCATCTCCCGTTTGGCTGAGTACTAAGTACCAAGACGCCGAGGTCACAGAGAAAAGAGAAAGACAAAGTTCTTGCCCCTAGTTGGGGGAAAGTGGAGGGAGTTCTAAGCAGTGGGAAGTACCCGTGTAAAGGAGATGCGTGTGCAGCAGTCGTGTCAGCGTGTGAGAGATGAGGCCGGTGGGAAGGGACTAGCTGACTGTGAAGGGCCTTGTGGCCCTGCTGAGAGATGGGTTTCTTGGTTTCTTTTTTTTATTTTGTTTTTAAGATTTTATTTATTTACTTGAGAGAGAGAGAGAGAGAGAGAGCTCACAGAGGGAGCTGGAGGAGCAGACTCCATGCTGAGCGTGGAGCCCGGCTCAGGGCTCGATCCCAGGACCCCGAGATCATGACCTGGGCAGGAAGGCAGATACTTCCCCGACTGAGCCACCCAGGCGCCCCTGCTAAGAGGCGGATTTCATGCTGAGATGCCAGGAATGGACATACCCAGAGACCCAGTCTACTCTTACTTCTTGGACGGGTGGGATAAGATGGCTTCTCTTGTGACCTTAGAAAAATCCCACGCTATCTCTAAAAGAAAAACAGATACACCTAAGAACTGTGTAGGCAAGTAATACTTCACCAAAAACATAACTAGGGGCGCCTGGATGGCTCAGTCGGTTAAGTGTTCGACTCTTGATTTCGGCTCAGGTCATGATCTCAGGGTCGTGAGATGGAGCCCGCGTTAGGCTCCGTGCTCAGCAGGGAGTCTGCTTGAGATTCTCTCTCTCCCTCTCTCTCGCCCTCTGCCCTGCCCCCCACCACACTCCCTCTACAATAAATAAATAAATCTTTTTAAAAACCTATAATTCATTTATGAAGATTAAGTCAAACTTAAATTTTTTTAAAAAGCTAAACTTCTTGATTCTGTTCCTCCTGTTTTGGCTCAGCCCATAGTAAATACTCCAGAAAAATCTGTCCTTTGGCCAGTCTTGCCTTCAAAAACCTCGGTGGCTGTCAGCATTCCCTGGAGCTTCGCTCATTCGTTAAAACCACAGAAATAAGGTGCCCATTAGAAGACCGCATAATAAGACCATCTCCTTAAAAGTCAGAAGAAAGACGGTTAGCACAGGTGTGTGGAAGAGCTTGACCTGACCCCACCTGTCCACTCACAGCCCCACCCCCACCTCCGTGCTACTCCCTCCCTGCCTCTCTACCTGCTCCTCGCCCCTTCAGGCACAAGGCACCACGCTTTCTACCAGCATTCTACCCCCATAAAGTGAACTTAAGTGCACGGGCATTAGAAACCTTGCTTTCGTTTTGGAATGAAGAACCATGGCCCACTTTGGAAGAATTTCAGATTTAAACAGCCTATGGTGGGAGCATATTTTTGCAAAGGGGGACCTTTTCGACCCCACTTAAAATGAACTACGTGGCTAGCCCACGTCTCCACCTGTGATGTGACCACCTCACCATCACCCACCCACCACCCCCGGCTTTCAAACGCAGCTAGCAAAAGTGAGACCCCCTATCCCTGCCTCAGCCCCCAGCATCTAAACCAGAAATGAAACCTGGACTTCAAAAAGTCTTCCTGGAGGGTTCATTTTCGAATTGGGGGGGGTCAGTGTTACTATTTCATTTCTAGCATACATTTATTAAAAGCTGTCCATGAAAGTTTACTCTAAGAAGAAGGTTTTAAATTCATTTTTGAATGTTGTAAAAAATGAATGTGAAATTTAAAATAATGAAATAGAAGTTTAATACATGAATGCAAATATTCACCAGACCATCTTGCCATGCTGATCACACTCTATGAGCATTAATTCAGTCCAAAAAAACCATACGGATCGATCTATCATCTATCTATCTATCTATCTATCTATCTATCTATCTATCTATCTATCATCTATCTCCCCAGCCCCACAAAGGTTCTGTGCTGTGCCCACCGTGTTTCCCAAAGACAGAGGATGTTTCAAGTAACAAATCCCTCAAACTGTGGTACGGGAAGATTAAGGCACAAAGATTAATAAAAATGAACAATGCTCATGTAACTTGAATGCTAAAATTAGCCTACTCTGAGCCAAATCATTCCTCATCTCCCTCTCCTCTTCTACATAGGACACAGGCTTTACACCTGGGGTCCCCCGGGGCCACATCCCTTCCCCGCTCTTCCTTCCACCAATTCTCAAAGTTAATACTTCATGGAAACCTTCCCAAGCCAGCAAAGGGCTGCGCGGACCCGAGGGGGTGTATTTAAGGTGCCGGTTACTGAATCTCGGCCCATCCCTCACTTCTGCTCTCTGGAATCCCGCCCCTCCCCGACAACCAACTGATCCCGAAAGCTCTGGTCAGGCGCACATTGAACTTGGGCTTCCTTACCACCTGACTCTACTTCCCTATAAAAGCCGAACAACACAAACAGCCTGGTAACCTCCAGATCATTTGAGAAGTTATTTGTTGATGAGATCAGAATGAACTGAATTACCATCAGCCTCCAGTTCCAACCATGGCAAGAAAGCAGAAATCCTGGGCCATAAACTCCTCGTAAACTTAATCCTGGGATGCTGACAGAGGTCCTACCAGAAGCCCCTGCCATCAGGAGGGTTCAGCCTCCGGCGGGAGGTGAACCGGAAGCTGATGACACCTGCCCAGGTGACCGGGATCAGGCCTCCAGCACCAATAAGCACAGCGGAAGCCTGGGGCACTTCCAGCGTGTGCTCTCCCTCCTGGCCAGGGTGAAATCAATCTGTCACCCAGCCGCTCCCCTCCTCTGGGCCGAGGGCTCCGCACTCAGGGGGCTACACCGGGGGCTCCATTTACAGGTCAATTAATTAGACATTAAGGAAGAACAAAGGTCTCCGTGCCAACCTCCAGTCCCAATCCTGGCACTCTGATTACCCGGGGGCCTACGCCGAGTCGCTCCAGCGCGAAGCCGGGAGCTGTGCGGAGGGCGCGGGAGGATATGGGGGTACCTGTGGTTCGAGACAGGAGGCATCCCTCTCCGAGGCCGGGCTCCTGCCTGGTCCGCGCGCAGCTCGGGTCCCCGCCCGGCAGCCCCCGGCCCGCCGCTGCTGCTCCTGCAGCATCACCCCGCGGGGCGGGGCCGTGACGTCACGCTGCATCCCGCGCCGCCCGCGGCCGGTACCCGCAGAGCATCCTTAAAGCGGCACCGCCCCGCCGCGTCCCGCACCCCTCCCGCCGCCGGGGGTCTGCCGCGAAAGCCCCAGAAACAGGCCCACTGTTGACTTCCCGCGGCCCCAGGCACTCCCCGCCGCCCCCCCCAAATATTACAGTTTTCGTTTACGAATGTGTGGGTTAGGGATGGATATGATAACGTTATGTATTCGAATATTTTCCTTGGCCTAAGAGTTCTCATCCCCACCCCCCACACCGATTTTAAAAGAAACGCACTCATTTTTGGCAATTCCTAAAAGCACTGTGAGCTCCAGGCACTGTGCCCGGTCTACAGAACGGGTAGGTTGGCCCTGCCTAGAGCAATTAGGGTGCATTTACATATTTCCTTAACATGTATCGGGGCCTACTCTACCCCAGACACTGTTCTAGGGACCGGGGATGTAGCAATGAACAAAACAGACAGAAGTTCCTTCCCCTGTGGCACGGCATTGTAGAGAGGGAGAGACACATTAAACAAGACAAATAACATGAATTAATGAGGTGCCTGAAGATAGTAACTCCCCAGAGAAGGAGCTAGAGAGCGCGGGCCTGGGGAGGGGGCGGCACTGTAGTTTTAAATAGGGTTGTCCACGAGTCCTTACGGACAAGGTGACATGTGAAGAGAGACTAGGAGAAGGCCAGGGGGCAAGCCATGCTGATATCTGGGGGAGGCACATGCCAGGCAGAGGAAGGAGCAAGTGCAAAGGGCCTGGGGTAGAAGTGAGGTGGGCTGAATCAAATAATAATAAAGCAAATAGATAGCCTATGTGAAATTATAACCACAAAAAATGTTACAGGGGGAAACATGTGGCCCTATGAAAGTGTATAATAGGAGAATTTGACCACATTGGGAAGGTTGGGTGCTCCTTGAGGACAAGGGACACTTGGGACACACTAAAGCTGAGTAAGGAGGGCAGTGTGTTCCAGGCAGAGGGGTCAGCATGGGCTGAGCCCTTGTGTCAGGAGACGGCATGGTGAGCGCAGGACTGAGGAACCAGTGGGGCTAGGATGCAGAGGCCAGGGTGAGTGGGGCAGGGAAGGCTGGAGCGGGAGACTGGGCCCAGCCTGCAGGCCTTGTGGACTGCTGTCATATTTTAAGAACAAGGAGAAGCTTAGAAGTGATTGGTGCAGGGAAGTGGATGGCATAAACCATGTTCGTATTTTGCAAAGATCATAGAGTTCGGAGTGGATGTGGTTGGAGGGGACCAGGAGAGCAGATGGGTACACCAGATAGGAGCTTACAGAATGGTCTAGCTGGGAGAGGATGGGGGTGATGGCGGAGGGACTGAGGTGTGGACTGGTCAGGCATCTGGGAGGTAAAAGCAACAGGACTTGATAGATTGAGGGTAGTGGGTGTGGGAAGGAGGGAGGGAGGCGCCAAGTTTTCAGCTGGAGTACCCGAATGAAAGAAGGTCGACTCACTGGGAAAAGAGCAGGTGGGCTGGTGGGGTGAGAGTTGCAGCTTGGCTTTGGGACAGAAAGTGTGTGTGGCATCCAGGCCACTAGAGATCGGGGTCTGGAGCTTAGGGACGGTCCTTGGAGAATCAGCTGCACAGAGGGGCAAAGTGCAGCCACGACGTGAATGGTGGGCAGGGAGAGACCGAGGGGAGCTGGGCAGGGAGAGACTGAGGGGAGAGGGTCCCTGCTGAAGCCTGGAGGAGTCGCGGCAGTCTCTGGCCAGGGGGAGGAGACTGAGCCATCCCATAACTGGTTCTATCTTATTTTTTCCTCTGAACAGGAGAAATGGTTTGGAAAAATACCAATGTGTTTTTCTATTTTGCATTTACACCCAAATGACCTGCCCTCTGCTTAGCAGAAAGCTCACAGCTGCAACTGAGAACCCTCAGCATCTCGGGGGCTTCTCTGCAATCCACGCTTCTCTGGGGGCTCCTTCCTGCTGGGTGGGGGGCCTCCACGCTGTCATTCAGGGACCCAGGCTCCTTCCATCTTGGCTCTGCTCGATACAGGCTTGAAAGAGGCCCACATTCCACTCACTCACATGCCATTGTCTGCGACGCAGGGACAGGACACACCCAGCAGCTAGGGAGGCCAGGATGTGTGGCCCCTGCAGGGACCAGGAGGATGTGGGTGTGGGGAGAAGCTGCGGGCAGCTGCTCCTCCCGCTCCTATCAGCTTGTGGGGAGGGGAGGGAAGGGAGGGGCCGCTAAGCGAACAAAAGCTAATGGCTCATTTCTGGTGTTCAAACTAAGATTTTGGAGCAAGAGAAAAGGCTTGAAATCTAGGCATTATGGAGAAAGAAAAGACTTTAAAACGATTCCTTTGACCATTTTTAACCTTCCAAAGTTAGAGCCTTCCGATTTTAGAACCCTCCTTTCTTAACCCTCCGGGAGCTGATGGGAGGGAGGCGCTTCTCCCCGCGTGTGGGTGCGATCGCCCCCGCTTGAGACAGGAGGCCCGAGTGGAAGGAGAGGGATGGACCTTTGGAAGAAGCACGAGGGAAGCCCACCCCCCCTGGTCCCCAGGCAGAGCCAGGAGGCTTTGTGCCCAGGGGACCCCTGAGGGTCAAGGCCGGGCCCCGCCCAGTCCTGGGAGGAGTTTGCTCTGGGCCGAGGGGCCGCACACCAATGCGGTGGCCGCAGCCTGGCTGAGGCGCCGAGAGGCGTGGGGGCTCAGAGCTGAAAGCTGCAGCACCCCACGGAGGGGGCCGGCCCTTCATCTCGACGTGGACGGACAGCCAGCCCGGCAGGCGGGTGGGGACTGGCAGAGACCCAGAGGGAGCCGCGGGCCCAGGCAGGGCACCCGCCCGACTTCAGAGCAGATCCGGGGGAATCTGGGGTCCCTGGACCCGCCTGAGGCCGGGAGCCCCGCCCACGACCCCAGGAGGTCACGTGAGCCCTGCCCATTCCCCAGCAGCATCCCAGACGCGATGAGGACGAACCCCAAAGTCTGTTAGTATCCTAAAGAGACCAAGTCAGACCCAAAGGGACTGTTCAGATGAGCCCCTCGGACTCGGTGTTACCCCAGGTCTGACCGAGTTGGTGCCTCCCCGACACCCCCCACTGCGCACAGTCGGTGTTGGCTTTTGGAAAAGCTCTGATCAGGAACAGATGGATAAGTGAACCCCAGTTCGTCTGCACCCCCGAGGGCGGTGAGCTGAGCAAACCTGCAGTTCAGCCGGTAGAGGAGGCTCGTGAGCCGACGGCAGGTGGCGGCGCGGGCCGGCGGCGCACCTGCCATCCCGGGGTGTCCACCAGGTGGTGGAAGAGCCCCACCTTTGCGGCCAAGCGCAGCCAGGAGCGCGTAGAGCGCGGGCGCCTGAGCCCAGCGCTCAAACCCAGCGCTTCTCCCGCCCCAGGGGGAGGAGGGCATGGCTCTTTTTAAGCTTGTTCTGACCTTGCAAGGATTCTGGTTCCAAGACTGAACTGTTCTTTTTACTTTGCGAACGCATTTTTCCTGCAAAGCACACAGCCACGTGGTTTTTTATAAATAACATTAATTTTATTTTATTATTATTTTTTATTATTTTTAAATATTTTTATTTATTCCAGAGAGAGAGACACAGAGAAAGAGACAGAGCGACAGAGCACAAGCGGGGAGGAGAGGGAGAAGCAGGCTCCCTGCACAAGGAGCCCCATGCCCAATTTGATCCCAGGACCTGGGATCATGACCTGAGCCGAAGGCAGACGCTTAACTGACTGAGCCACCCAAGCGCCCCTGAATAACGTTATTTTTAATAACAAATCTTGTGCCAGGCCCTTCATTAAGGCTTTCACGTACTTTAACGTCATTTACTTATCCTAACTTTATGAAGTGGGTATTATCGCTCCGTGTGTTTCTGATCCGGAAGCCTGGGGCTCCCTGAGAAGGCAAGGCCTCACCGCAGTCAGGGTGGGAGCAGGGACGCGAACCCCGGACGTCCGGACCCAGGCGCACGCCTCCCGCAGCAGGGGCAGGTGCGGTGTTTGCAGTCGTGCTGCGGCCGTTCCTGCCGGCTTGCCCTAGTTGTTGTCTCCTGCACCTGCTCTCTGCCGGCGCAGCGCGGGGAGGCCTGGAGCCCAATCCCCACAGCCAGCCCGAGACCTCACAGCCCTGCCTCCGTCCTCCTTCTCGGTCCCCCAGGGCTGCGGCTCGGTCCTCTCTAACCGCCCCTGCCCATCCACAGATGGCTCGTCAGGAAAGCTGCTTTCTGGCTTCTGGTTCACAAGATCGAAGTCGTTACAGAGCCGCGAGTGCTTGTGTGTGCACGTGTGCATGCGTGAGGATGCATGTGGGTGAAAGCGTGTGCTTACACAAATGCTGTAGAGACAAGTGCCTTCTCTTAATCTATGTGGACTTAACGAGTTATTGATGTCCTCCAGTCAATATTGCTTTTCACTCTTCAGGGAAGCCTCTGCTGATCTGACGTGCCTACACTCACTCACACACACACACACACGCATGTGCCTACTTGCCTGCACACAAGCACATGCACGCCTACACAGCTGGCATGCATGCGCACTCATACGAATGCACACGGATAAGCACACGGATGCGTGTTCGTGTGCACACACGTGCGTGTGCACACAGTTCCCATTGCCAAAGCTCCTCCTGCTGGGGGAGCAACAGCCACTCTGAGACTGCACATGTGAACCCAGAAGGTACGTTTCCATAAAGAAAAAGTCACAACATTACGGTCCTCTAATTACAATGCACAGCAAAGGCCAGGAATATGGGACAATCCAATTCCTTTTTGTCCCATCTGGAAACACGGGGCAAAGGGCCGCACACAGACTTGCAGATCTTGTGGGATCCACTGCAGTTGTGTTGTTGAACCTGTGTCCACACAGGCACGTTTGGGTGAAAACAGATTGTGATGGGCTGGCTGGCGAGCTTGATCCTACTGTTTCTGCAGGGAAATGAATTCTGATTTCTAAACACATGCCCTCCTTACAGAGCCCGGGGACCCAAACCCTGCATTCGGGACCGTCCAAATTGCTGGACGAAGGAATATTAGAACTACGAGGTTGTAGCTGGAGCCTGAGCTGAGCTGCAAGAGCCCAGGGTCTGGACAGCAGGCAGTGCTAGACCCGAAGGGTGTCGGACTCAGGCTGCAGAACCAAGAGCAAGGCAGCGACGCCCAGGGTGACTGTGGACTCCTGGTCTGTGAGCCTCATCTGAACACAGGGTTGCCCGAGAAAATTCAGGATGCCCAGTGAAATTTGAATCTCAGACAAATAGTCAATTACATGTAAATATGTTCCAGGCAGGATCTGGCATCCTGTACTCTAACGTGCTCCATCCACAGCCCTGTTGGGACAATTCCTGAAACCTGGCAGGAGAAACGATCTCTCGAGCCTGAGGCCCGAGCCGAGGACGCTGCCAGGTGGTCAGGACCCCGGGGCCCGGCGGCTTTCTGGGGCCTGCGAGCCTCCCTCTGCCAAGCTCAATTTTGATGTGCTGTTGCCCTGAGAGCAGAGTGAGGCCAGCCTTCCTAGAGAAGTCCCAGCCAGCCTCTGCGTGGGCCTGGAGAGAAGAAACTTCTGGATAGGGCATCTCTGGGAACTTTAACTTTCCAATGGCTTCTGTGCTTTTTTTTTTTTAAATCTCTTTATTGAGTTGTTCAGTTTATTAAAATTCTGAATCTCCTGAAGAGATTCACCACTATATATATATATACAACTAATACATTTAAAACATGAGCGTTCAAAGGGAAGGAGGAAGGGGGGGTAAATAGAAGGGGGAATGAAGCATGAGAGACTGTGGACTCTGGGGAACAAACTGAGAGCTTCAGAGGGGAGGGGGGTGGGGGAATGGGATAGGCTGGTGATGGGTAGTAAGGAGGGCACGTATTGCATGGTGCACTGGGTGTTATACGCAACTAATGAATCATGGAACATTGCATCAAAAACTAAGGATATACTGTATGGTGACTAACATAACATAATAAAAAATTATTATAAAAATAAATAAATAAAACATGAACATTTCAAATAATTTTGATCTTTTATTTTGAAGAATGCCCACAAATGAGTAAACTTCTGTAAAGTAAACTTGACCATGAAATCTAACAGAAAAGTGCATGAGACGAAATGAACAGCTCAATGATTTCTCACGCACGTGTAACCCCAGGTAGGTCTAGAGCGACTAATCGCCAGCTCCCGAGAAATCCGCCTCGTGCCCTCGCTGTGACTAGCCCCCCTTCTCCTCTCAACCCCTGCCAAGAGGTAATCACCATTTTGACTTTTATGTTCATTGCTCTCTGGCTTATTACTGTGGCTGTAACATCTACACGGGAGTCAGTTTTGGGTCCCCCAAAAGCTGGTCGTTTATCGGGAAGGTGGTCCCCGGAAGCAGGAATGAGATGGGGAGGAGAGAAAAGCTATTAACAAAGACATAAATGAGCAGGTAGGCCACCCACGCCGGGGCCTCGGAAAAGCCCTGTGATTGTCCTACTGGAGGACGGGAGCTGGGACATTTATTTACCAACTCCTGCCCCCACTGGCTGCGGGATGCTCTGGTTGGAGGTGTTAACGGCCCTGCGCCGTGGCTGCACAGTTTTGGAGGAAGAGCAAATCCCCAGGGTGCTAGAGAAATCCCAGCCACCTGGGCTGAGAACTGTCTGTTGTGCTCCAAGGGAACCCAGGTGAGCCAAGGAGGTGCGCGGCAGGGCTGCTCAGAGTGGCCGCTGCGGCAGGATGCGGGGCTGGCCCCAGGCTCAGAGCAACGCGCTGCTTCCTCATCTGGAAGTCTTGCTACCAAGAAAAAAAAAAGGCAACTGAGCTAAAGAGTGCATTTCGTGGCACTCTGCTGGGAGCTTCTTGGCTCCGGCAGATGGGAAGCAGCTTGCAGAGCGGACCCCAGAGTAGCTCCGTGCCGCAGCGTGCACCCCTAGAAGCCACGGCTTTGTGTTGCCTTTTTGTTTTGTTTTGTGTGTTGGAATCAGAAGTACGTGCTCCTTTGTGTCTGGCCTTTTCTGTTCATTTTGATTTTGAGCGTTGTCTGGGTGGTTGCGTGTGGTCCGAGCTCATGTGTGTATCGTGCGAACGTACCCTCGGGCATTTATCCATCCTTCTGTTGACACTTGGGCTGGTTCTATTCTAGGGTTATTATGATCACGCTACCATGGACATCGTAATACACATCCCTGGTGTACACAGGTGCACATTTCTGTTGAGTATATATCCAGAAGTGGCATTTGGGGGGAAATACGTTTGCCTTTAGTAGATGATCTTAAACAGTTTTCCAAAAGGTTGTGGCCTTACCCTCCTAACAGCAGAGTGCATTGCTCACACAGTTTGGTACTGTCTGTCTTTCACTTTTCGCTGTCTGGTGGATACACACGGGTGTATAGTCGTGGCTGTAATTTACATTTCCCTGTGACTAATGAGCTTGGGCATCTCTCCGTATGTCCCTTGGTCATCTCCGGATTTCCTTCACAAGGTGCCCGATCAAGACGTTTCCCCGTATTTCTATTGGGTCGTCTGTCTTTCTTCTTGCAATCTGCTTCGATCCTGCATGTTTTGGCCATTGTTCCTTCCCAGTGTAAGCATTCCAAGTTACACGTGTCCCTGAGAGCACGACTTCAGATGCGTCCCACACATTTCGACATGCCGTTTTTTTCATTATTTGAGTTAGACCTTTTGGCAAGTGACAAAAGTGACAAAACATGGCTCGGAGTCAGACACACAGGCTTGGGGCTTCTCCGTGCTCGGAGATGGGTCTGGAGCGAGGGAACAGACACGCTTCCCGGTTCCAGTCTGCTGCTACCAGTGCGGCTGGGGCAGGGCAGGCTGACCGGGTCCCTTGATGCACTAAGTGCCATTTAACTACTGTCTGGCCTGTTGTGCCCCCCTGTTCCCTAGCCCACACCCCACTGCCTCCTTCGCTGCTCCACTCGCACACATCTAAACAGGCCCCTCAAACTCGCCAAGTCCGAAACCCAAACCCTTGACCTCCTCCCCCAGATCTGCTCCTTGCCTGATGAACCACGGTGGAAAACTCAGACGGCATGTAGGAACCCACTGAGATTTGAGATCTGAGTAGTACTTGCTGCTGCAGGAGCGCCTAAGGCAGAAGATGATCTCTTCTCCACAGCACAGAGGGGCAGACGCTTCTAAATCCCTCTGGCCACTCCCCACATCGTAAAGCCTGAACTTTCTGCCTAATTTTCCGGGGCCCTCCATCATCTGCTTCCCTCATCTCTCTCCACGACCGGCACGCTTCCCCCCAGCCCCCACTTGTGGGCGAATATCCTCTGCTCTTTCCCGGAGCCGGGTCTGTTCCTGGTGGGGAGTTCAAATCCTTCCAATCCTTGACGGTTGGCCTTGTCCCCTCACTCCCATCTGTCCCCTTGGATTTGCACATCTACGGCCCCTGACCTGGGGCCTAAGAACACAGTGGCTTCCGCCCCTCAGCACTGCTGCAGCAGTGTTCGTCTTTTGCCCCCGAGCAAATCTGTTGGCCCTGTGAGCCTCACCACACTGTCACTCTCGGTCAATCCTCCCCACTTGTTAAATGACAGAGACTGATTTACGAAATCAAAGAACGAGTTATTCTAGCTTCGCAAAACCTCCTCTCCTCTCCAGGGCGGGGGTGGGGGGGTCCTCGCCCCTGCACTCGATTTCTGTACGCACACCGTGGCTGGCCGAGGCCAGGAGACCTTCCCGTCTTTTGGCCTCAATGTCTTCTTGGCCACAGCGTGGCCTGAAATAAGCCCCAGGGACCAGAGACAGGCTTCTGTCTTCTTCTGTGGTCTTGGACAGTGGTTCTCACACTTTGATGTGCCTCAGCTCCCCCTGGGGTGCCCTTAGAATCCCCCAGAGTCTGACTCGGTGTGCCCGGGAGCTGAACAAACAGCCCGCTGGTTCTGGGCAGATGGCACTGTGACCACCATGAAACACAAAACTCCCGCGAGTTCTGGGTGGGCTTAACGACCGAACGCTCTTCGGTTCTTGGAACTTGTTTTCGCACACAGTCTCTCCTGTCCTGGCTTTCAATGAACTCGCTGTGCTGTGTTTCCTTGTGGTGTCTCTCAAAGAGCATCAGAAGCTCGCGCTGGTTTGGAACGAGCACCTCTGGGCTCCTGGGCGCGCCCTACAGAGGCAAGTTCAAGCCCATGACCCAGGTCTACCTGGGCTCCCGAATACCATTTACATCTCCTTTCAGCGGCTGATCCAGCTACGGAATTCCAACCAGGCTGGGGTCTTGGCTGCCTAGACGTGTTGACTTCAACAGCTCTGGGGCTGAAGAGGAGTTAAAAGACGGCTCCGATTCCAGCGGTTGGCATTTGGCATGCTGCTTCTCCCTGAGTGAAAGCCTTCTGGGTTAGATCCTGGGTGGGACTGGCACTCGGTTCTCAAACGTAGCTCAAGAGAAAGGAGTACTTAACTGTTGGTCTAAATCTTACATCTAGAAGCTTAGGGGAAAAAAAGGTACATGTTTATATGGTTTGCATATGCAAAGGAAAGGTCTGGAATGATACCCTCTGAACTACTGTAGCGTCTACCCTTGGCGGTGGTATCTGGGTGGGACAGGTGACACTGACCTTCTAAATGCAGCCACCTCGGGACTCCTTGTGGGGGTGGGGGTTGTTTTACAATGCACACCTGCTGCTTTATAATAAAAATCAATTAAAGAGCAGAAAACCCAGTGCAGTCTCTTTCAACAAACATCCAACAGGAGTCCTGGGTGTTCTGCTTAACGGAAGTAGTGAAGCACCATGTCAGCCGCTCTCTCTTGAGCCACGGCCCTCACCAACAGCTGCAAGGTTTCCGAAAGGGTCTGTGACTTAGAACCAAGTCCCGAATCTCCTCACTGACGGAGGAAGGATCTTGGAAATGACTATGAGCTTGGGAGCCTCCTAGTGAACGGTTCCTATTGTCCAGGAAGGGACCCCTGCAAAAATTTATAGGGCAGTAGAACTGAGAGATTTCTGGGTGACCCCGGGGTCCTATTTTTGCACAACTCTAAGGGCATTATTTCCTGATTCCTCGTTTTCCCAATAACCTCACTTAGGTGCTTTTGAACTTGGATGGAACAGAAGGTCAAGCTCTTGCTGGCTCACTGGCTCTCGCTGGTCTCCACGTTTGAATGCTGAGGGCTTTGTCTTCGTTGAAGCTTGACTGGCAAGGTCACGGGGACCCCCGCCCCCAAATCTCCACTCTGCCCTCCCACCGCGATGTCCATGAGGGGTTTGGTATTAATTAACCCACTTTGTCTTCCCCTCAGCGAACCCACCTCCCAGCTCATCCCCGCCTCCCTCCCTGGGCTTCACTTGGGCCGACAGTTCACTTGCCAACAGACAGACACCTCATTATTTACCAAGCTTGAATCGGGACTATTTTTCTGTTTCTTGGAAACCTCCCTCAAGAGCTCCATAATCTTTTCTCTGATGAAAACAGTCGCTCCTGCTGAGCGAAATTCCGCTTACGGCCCCAACACAGCCTACGTTGTTCTCTTTCTTAAAGAGATTTTTTTTACTCCATTTAACATGTTTTTCAACTCAGCTCAATGGATCAGACTTCCCCATTCAGGAGCGACCTGCTCAACAGAAGTTGCCTCTTTCAAATAAAATTAGATTCTTTACTCAAGGGCCTACATTTTGGAAGCAGCCAACTTAATAACCTTGAGGTTGCCGCTGGCCAGCTATAGGGTGTTGATGAGCCCTGCTCGGCCTGAGCGGGTTCCCCACCCTGGCCAAGGCGGTCTGTGCCGCAAGTTGCCCCGAGGATGCTGCCCCCTGTTGCTTCCTCGGAGAATTACCGCTGGAGACTGTGGCACCATTTGCGGGCTCCTTGGCAGACAAGACGCCAGGGGCCAGGGAGGCCTCTGAAGGTGGTGAGGACTTTTGTGAAACCCTCTGAGGAACTGAGGGGACCGATCTCCCAGGGCAGGAGCAAAGAGAGGATTCTTTGTCATGCAGACCACTGGACGTGTCATTTCAGGGTGATTCCGTGGAGTAATCATCTTCAAACACTCTGCTCATTTCTTGTGAAGATTCTTTCACTCTTGGAAGATGAATAGCCTTCAAGGTGTCTGGTGAAACACCGAGAACATGAAGTCGTTGGGCATGTTTTTCAAGAAGCCCAATGTGTCAGAGTTAACATTTTTTATTGCTTCCAGGTCAATTTTTGACCATATTCCGATCACAATTGAGGGCTTTGGGGCGTATAGACAACTTCGCTCGTGTATGACCAAGTCCCAAATGGGACGATCCCACAAGATGTAGAAAATCTTGACACTTCAAAACAAGGACACCGGAACATGGAGAGATTGCCCATTGTCACGTGCGCATTAAAGAGCAAAGCCAGCGAAAGATCACCGAGGTGTCTTTGCCCTCTGGAGGCCCTTATTTGTTCCAGGACATCAGTGATCTCAGCTTCTCAACCCAAACAGACCCAATGCAGCTTTATTCTGATGATATTGACGGATAATATGACTAATTCCAAGCGGTCAGCATACTACCCTAATTATACTACAGAAGAGGAGTCAAACGAGGCCGTTTCCTCAACCAAGTCTTTGGTTACAAAATCACCTTGGCATTTCCCTAGCCCCATTCCCTGTACATATCTGGGTGTTCCTGGCACAGGGTCGCTCTGTCGGAGAGCCTCCCATGAGCTCAGGGAAGTATGTGTGCTTTGCTACATCTCTGCTTAAAAAATTCCTCCCACCTAACCGAGCGCATTTCCAGGTGAGGCAATATCTGCCTCCCCCGCTCGCCACCGAAGACCCCCAGGAAGCATAGCCCCCACTGAGCGCGTGGCAGGGCGCCTTGCCTGCTGCCCTACTCCCTCCCCAAACTGGATGGGCCTCTATATGCAAAGTGACTAGAACCCATCGGCCATGGCCATGAGCTGACTTCGGCACTCAGAGCACAGGAAAAACATCTACCCGGGATGCTGTGACCACGTCACACTTCCACACTTTACTTTCTCCCACGTAAATTCCTGCAGCTCCCAGTTCTTTCTAGGTCATAAAAAATATTTGGCTAAAAAAAATCGTCTTTGGAGGGTTTTTGCACACGTCTCCCTTTGTCTGCCACAGCCTCCTTCTGTCAGCCGTGCTTCGAGATTAACGGGCGAGCTCCTGATCTCATAAACGCGCCAGCCTTCAACAGAATCCACGTGATTCCGCAGACCAGTAGGTGCCAATTGCCCCGCGGCTCATACTGAGCGCTTTTAAGAGAATATACCCGGTCTCCACTCAGGCCTCCCTTCAAGACCCGCCCGGGCTCTGCTTACCACGGCTGCAGAGCTTTCCGCTCCGTCTTCTCCAGCCTCGGCCACGGCAGGGCGCAGAGACGCGCACGCGCTCTGGGGTCGGTTTGTGACTGTTCCATCAGCACAGTCCCGCCGAGGAACCGACGCTTCCACGTCTGGGGAGCTTGCTTATGCAGCATCGGCTTTTCTTGCTGGGTACTTGTTTAGACCTTTAAAAGAATTCTTAAAATTTAGAGAACTTGAATGTTTTAGCTGTATCCATCTTCCAACATTCACAGGGCAGGTAATTACTGCAAACATTCTACTTGTTTCCCCTGCGGGGGAAGGGGGAGCGCCTTGGCAGCACGCGCTGCCTGTCCTGCAGCCGGTGAGGCGTCCACAGGTGCAACTGTGTAGGTCGTGGTGCTGCTGCCTGCTGCTCTGGCCTTCGAGAAGCAGTCTTGAGTCATGAGTACCGGTGTGGGACCTAACCTCTCGCTCTGGGTCAGGCTTAGCAAGAAGCAATTGCATAAGTGGAAAGTTTTCACCCACAAGGGATCCAGCCTTCTTCTTCAGCAAAATTCCTTGTTTTACGGTCAAAAGTGAGTTGGTTCTGGGAAGATTCGTCTGTCTCCCGGTAGGTGTTGGTACACTTAAATACAAAGATGACAACTGTCTTCTACAGACACGGGGCCGAGAGAATGTTTTCTCCTTACTACACCACCTCTTCTTACTGGGTGTCCAGGAAGAGGACGTTTCGCAGCACCCCTTGGGGTAGGGGGGGATCACGTGACTGAGCTCTTGCTGATGGAATGTGAGGGGGCGGGGTTGGCCGCTCTCAGTTCAAAGCTGTGAAGAGCAGATGTGAGCTCCCCATACTCTTGTCCTCTTGTTCAAGGGCTGTCAGCAAAGAAATTCTGGTGGCAAAGATGCAAGACAGAAGCAGATGAGATCCCCGAGTCACAGTCGTCCAACGGTCTTGGACTGTGTTTTCATTGTCTGGCTTGAACTCTGAGCTCTCGGGGTTATTGGTGACCTGGGCCTAGACTACTCTTAACATCTCACACTTTTAAGATAACACTTTCAGGGGGATTAAAGGGACCGTCGGTGTCTGAGCCTTGAGTGACAGCACTAGAGCCCTCATTCTGGGCTGCCATAATCTCGTAATCAATAATCAATGAGAACCATCACTACTGGAGCCGTCTGCTTAATGTGTGTGGTTAGGGTACATTTCTTGGTTAAGAGCTTTCCTCGTGACTCAGTCAGTGAGCAGGGACTGGGAACCCATCCTGGCCAGCCACAGTGCTCCTGTCAGATCTGAACAGGGCTCCGAGGGAAGATGGAGCTCTACCATACTTCGAGTCCTGAAAACAGTGACAAGACCTTGCTTCCCACCAAGCTTGAGAGTGTTTGAGGGCTACGTGAGTAATCGGCCATTTTTTTGTTACATAGCTTCCCCCCAGAGCAAGAGAGGCTCAGGCGAACGGGCCCGTTCCTTCTCCAAATGCTCTAATCAAGAGCTCACTCCTGGGGCGCCTGGGTGGCTCAGTCGTTAAGTGTCTGCCTTCGGCTCGGGGCGTGATCCCAGGGTCCTGGGATCGAGCCCCACATCAGGCTCCTCCGCTGGGAGCCTGCTTCTTCCTCTCCCACTCCCCCTGCTTGTGTTCCCCCTCTCGCTGGCTGTCTCTCTCTGTGTCAAATAAGTAAATAAGATCTTAAAAAAAAAAAAAAAAGAGCTCACTCCTTGGCCCGTGGGGCCATCCTACATTCCCTGCCCTAACACCAATGGCTGGGCCCCTTGGGGGAGCCTGAGGCCTGCTGTCGAGTCCTGAGATCTACGCCAGCAGATTTGGCCTCCGTAGGCTCCAGAGACTCTCTCCCATTCAGAAAGTGGCTATGGGCACTCTTGCCCTGTGGGAAAGCAGACATTTGAAATGGTGGCACCAGAGGCAGCATGAGAATATCTTCTCCCCCACGGTCAATAATGTTTTAGGCCTTTGTAGGCGCCTCTTTTCCCCGCCACAGAGTAGGGCACACGTGAGAGCCCATCTTCCCCCGTGGAGCTCAACTCCCCTCAGTTACTCAGCCCTGCAAAGCGGGTCCCTGTTTCCTGTCCGTCTACCTGGGCGGACTCCTTGAATTTCAGGAGCCGTTCTCCAGCTGTGCACCTGTGTCCCTTGACACGCTGTGAAGGAATGAGCCTGAAGTGATGCAGCTCCTTTGCTTTCTGTCCAGATGTCCTCACCCCAGGAAACCAAGTTCTAAGCGATGGAAGGGCTTCCTCTCCATCCTTGCCGTGCTCCGACCATCTTTTATGGCATCCTCTCTCCATCTTCACTGTTTTGTCGCCTAAAGTGGTCGAATCCATCCTACCTGCTCCATCCGCTGTCCCCACGCTTCCTAGAAATTCTGTGATGTTCTAATATCGGATTTTTCTGGAAAGGGACAATGTTGGGGGGAACATTCGCTTTGGAAGTACACTGATAGGAGGAAGGTAAGGTAACCAAATCATGGTAGAATTCAAGTCCACCTGCCCCCCAGAATGCTGGCTTCTGACATTGAACTTCACGCCTTGTCCCCAGAGAGTGCTGTTGTTCCTGGCCGCCAGGCTGGTGAGAAGCCTCGGTGAGGAGATTTTACCTCTGAGTGTGGCCAGAATTCCAGCGCGGAGCCAACTGAACACAGCTCCAGCTCTGTCGCTTTTTATAAATAAACCTGTAAACACCCCTCATCTTCGGAAGGGTCACGTTGCCAGCCTGACACAGACTTTCCGACTCACTTCTAAGTCCCATCGCTGCCAGTTTTCCAGTTGAAAAGAGGAAAGCGTCCTAAAAGGCTTCATTTCCATTTGCCCTGTGGAGGAGGATGGAACACATGGTGAGTCGGAAGTCGTGAACAGAATAAGCTGATAGAAATTCCAAATAAAGCGGCACCTCAGACGCAATTAGTCAGACTTGACACGGCAAACTTGCCAGCCCTGCGTGGGTCGATGTAACGGGAAGGCTCCGCTGGGACAACGGCAGGACAAACTTGGGGACACACATGGACACAGGAGAGGACACTCTCAGGCATGAAATCGCAGATCAACCGATTACAGTAAGAGAGCTCAGCACACCATTTGCCCCGCTCCCCTGCCCTCCAGCAACTCAGAACAATGACAAGAAAGTGGAAGCAAAATAATGATTTCTACTTAGAGCCCATCTTGTATATCGTTAGTGAAGGAGATCAGGACACAGCACCCCAGGCGTGCCGCTCTGATACAGTGATGATTTTGAGTCGTAGGCCCCTGCAGAACAGCAAATGCTGGGAGGGCTTCCTCTGGACGCCCCTCTCCTGCCTGAAGACAGGTCCTCCTAAAGGGCCTCGGCTGTCGTGTCCCCTCGAGAGTCCGTCACCCAGGGAGGAGGGACTCGTGTCCTGGGAGAGGACACCAGAAGTCCACACCACAACCAGAGACAGACTCTCACAAATGATCATACTTCCCATCTGTTCTCCCAAAGGTCCCTTCATCTTTCCTGAAAATCATTCATTCCCTCCTGAGAAGCCCACCTCCTGCTCCCCCTTCCCCTCCTAAGATGCTACATACACTTTCAAATCTTACCTCCTTTCTGGGTGTTCACTTGTTCCCCCCGTGATGCCCTGTGTGTGTAATACTAAAAATTAATACATTTGCATACCTTTTCTCCTGGTAATCTGCCCGTTGTCTGTTTATTTCATAGACCCAGCAGTGGAGACTAGGAAGGTGGAGGGAGTGTCCTTCCTCCTCCACATTACATCCCTGTGGGATTGTTACACACACACACTCTTAAGCAAAAGACAACCAATTTTATAAAAGAAAATTGGAGGCCAGTCTCACATATAAATGAATATGCAAAAACCCTAAATAAAACCAACTGATACAATAATGTGTTGAAACTATCCAAGGAATGTAAACATTCTTTTTTTTCAAAATTTTCAATTGAGATGCAATTCACCAACCACAAAATTCACCTAGTTAACATGTACAATTCAGTGGTTTTAGTCTATTTGCAAGTCACCACGGACTAGTTCCAAAACATTTTCATTGTTCCAAAAGAAATCCCATACCCACTATCAGTCCCTCCCCATTCTTCCTTCCCCTCTTCCCCTAGAAACCACAATGTACTCTTTGTCTCTGTGGACTTGTCTGGTCTGAACATTTCCTATCAATGTAATTGGACAACACTTGGCTGGCCCCTTTCACTCTGGGTAATGTTTCCAAAAATCTCCCACTTTGAGGCTGGTATCAGCATGTCATTCCTTCTTATGGCTGAATGATATTCCAACCGTATTTACCCATTCATTAGCTCTTGGACATTTAGGTTGTTTGACACTGTGGCTACTATGAAATACGCTGCTGTGAACATTTGTGCACTAGTTTTTGTGGGGGCGTATGTTTTCAATTCTTTTGGATATAAACGCAAGAGTGGAATTGATTGGCCATATGGTAATTCTATACTTAACTTCTGAGGAATTGCCAGACTCCTTTCCAAAGGGGCTGCACCATTCATTTTTCATTACTACTAACAAAATGTGAGGGTTCCAATTTCTCCACATTCTCATCAATACCTGCTTTTTTTTCTGTTTTAAAAATTATAGCCATCCTAGTAGATGTGAAGTCAGTATCTCATTGTTTTTCTTTGTATTGATTTGATAATGACTAATTTCCCTAATGACTAATGACATTAAGCGTCTTTTTATGTGCTTGTTGACCATTCTTCTTTGGAGAAATGTCTGTTCAAGTCCTTTGCCCATTTTTAAATTGGGTTGTCTTTTTGTTGTTGAGTTATAATACATTCCGGAGCACAGAGCCTTCTTATCAGATATACACTTTGTAAATTCTCCCCCATTTTTGTAGGTTGTCTTTTCGTTTTCTTTGTAGTATTTTGATGCACAGAAGTTTTTAATTATGATGATGTCCAAATTATCTATTTTTCCTTGTTTTTTGTGCTTTGGTCATCCTATCTAAGAAACTGCTATTTAATCCAAGGTGATGAAGATCCAAACCTGTGTTTCCTTCTAAGAATTTTATAGTTTTAGCTGTGACAGTTAGATCTTTGATCCATTTTGAGCTAATTTTTGTATATGTTGTGATATAGGTGTTTGAGTTTATTTTTTTGCATGTGGATATCCAGTTGTCCCAGCATTTACCATTTGTTGAAGAAATTATCCTTTCCCCCATTGAATAGTCTTGGCACCCTTGTTGAAAATTAATTGACCATAGATGTAAGGTTTTATTTTTAGACTCTCTGTGCTATTCCATTGGTCTTTATGTCTATTCTCTCCCAGTACCACACTGCCTTGATTACTGCAGTTTTGTAATAGGTTTTGAAATTGAGAAGTATAAGTTCTCTATCTTTGTTCTTTTTTTTTTTTTTAAGATTATTTTAGCTATCCTGGGTCTTTTGAAATTCCATATGGCTTCTCTTGTAAAAAAAAAAAAAAAAGGGCAGTTGGGATTTTGATAGGCATTGTGTTGAACTCTCTCCTATACCCAGAGAAAATATGCTTTAAAAATGAAGGCAAGATAAAGACATTTTAAGACAAATAAAAGCTGAGATGATTTCCATCAGCAGATTCACATGAAGGGGAATATGAAAGAGGATTATTTTAGCAGAAGGAAAAGTATCTGAGAAGGAAGCATGGAGAAACAGGAAGGAAGGGAGAGCTTCAGAAGAGTAAAACTGTGGGTAAATCTAAATGAATATTGATGTATAAAATAATGGTATTTTATATAATGATATGTACATAATGGTTTGTTATTGGGGGTCAAAACATATGGACATATAAATGGAATTAAAATATGTGACAACAAGAGCCCAAGAGTTGAGAAGAGGGTAAATACAAAGTGTTGCCCAATCTGAGAAGTGGTAAAATTACAACGTATGTTAGACTTTAATAAATAAAGGCTGCAAGGTGTAATCTCCAAGATAACCAACAAAAGAGCAGTACAAGAATGTATAACAAGTTAATTGGGGAGGGGGGATAATAAAAAATAGCTGAGCCAAAAGAAGAAAACAAAAGGGAGAATAAAGAACACAGGTGGGACAAGTAGTAAAGATGGTAGATTTAAGCCCAGCGACACCAGTATTATGTCAAATGTAAAAACATTAAATACACAGTTAAGAAACTATCATTAATTCAAAGATGATCCGACTGGATAAGAAAAGCCTTCAACTATATGCTGCTACCAAGAGACACACCTTAAATATACCGATATAGAAGAATAGAAAATAAAATGGATAGAAAAAGACACACCATGAAAAATCTAACCGTAGAAAGCTGATGTAGCTATTCTAACACAAGTGCCCTTTGAAAAATATGGGTTTGAACTGCTTGGGTCCATTCACACATGGATTTCTTTCCAGTAAATACAGTCCAGTAGTGTAAATGTATTTTCTCTTCCTTATGATTCTCTTAATAACATTTTCTTTTCTCTAGCTGACTTTATTGTGAGAACACAGTATATAATACATATATACAAAACGTGTTAATCGACTGTTTATGTGATCGGTAAGGTTTTCGGTCTGCAGTAGGCTATTAGTAGTTACGTTTCGGGGAGGAGTCAAAAGTTATGCATGGATTTTCTACTGTGGGGGGAGGGTGGGGAGTCGGCATCCTTAACCCTCAAGTTGTTCAAGAGTCAACTGTAGTAAGCACAGTAGACCTTACGTCAAGGAGAATTGTTGCAGTTACAGAGGAACTTTTCGTAATGAAAAAAGGGTCATTCCATCAGGAAGATTTAAAAAATGCTAAGTTTGGGGCGCCTGGGTGGCTCAGTCATTAAGCGTCTGCCTTCGGCTCAGGGCGTGATCCCAGGATCCTGGGATCGAGCCCCGCATTGGGCTCCCTGCTCCACTGGGAGCCTGCTTCTTCCTCTCCCACTCCCCCTGCTTATGTTCCCTCTCTCTCTGGCTGTCCCTCTCTGTCAAATAAATAAATAAAATCTTTTTTAAAAATGCTAAATTTTAATGCAGCCAATATGACAATCCCAAAATATATTGACAAAATTATGGGAAATAAACAAGTCCACTTTTACAGTGGAAGATTTTAACATACCTCTCTTCATAATGAACAAAGAAGATAAAATAATCATTAAGGCTACAGAACATTTTATTAACCTAATTAACAAATCTGACCTCACTGATATTTACAGAACTGTCTCCAATCACCATACGCACATCCCTTTCAAGTGTACCCGAGGCACTGACAAATAGTGACCAAATGCCACACCTGTATGCTAGTTGTAACACATTTCAAAGGGTTCAACTGCACACAGAATGTTGTCTGAAAATAGCGGAATTAAACCGGAAAATTAATAGCAAAAAGTCAATAGAAAATGCCCTGAATCTGGAAATTAACTGATCTATTTCTAAATAACTAGAGTCAGAGAAGGAAGCTTACTACAAACAACTTGGAGCATATTTTGAACTGAATGAAAATGAATATACCACACCCTCAAACCATGTTGAAAGGAAGACTTACATCTTCAGTGAGCACGTGGCATAGAGGAGAAAGGACAATCAATGATCTAAATAGTCAACTAAAAAAAGTGGGAGAAAGAATGGAAAATTACCCCTCCCAAACAAAAGGACATAAATAATAAATGTAAGGTCAAACATCAATGAAATAGGAAACACAGGTGAAAACAAGAATCAGTAAAGCCCAAGCTGATTTTTTGAAAAGATTGACTTGGGAGGAATTATCAAGAAAAAAAGAGAGAATGCCCAAGTAACCAGTATCTGGAAGGAAACAGAAGTCATTGCTATAGTTCCTACAGATGTTAAAAAGATAAAAATCTATAACTGTATGCCAATGAACTTGAAAATTAAGGGAAAAATTCCTAGAAAAAAAAAAACATACCCCAAATGTAGGTATCAAAGAAAGTGCATCCATCATTTTAAATCTTCCCACAGAAAAGCTTCAGGTCCAGATGACTTCATCAGTAAATTCTTTTGAACATTTAGGGAAGATAAAACACCAATAGAAAAAGAAACAACATTTCCCAACTCATTTTGTCAGCATCAACTCAGTGCCAAAGCCTGACGAGGGTGTTGAAAGAAAGAAACATCTCTCTTGTGATTATTGTTTATAAAGTCCTAAACAACAATCCTAAACTAGAAACAATTTCAGTGATTAGATATAAAGGTTAAAATATCACAACCAAACTGGGCTTGTTTCAGGAATGCAAGGTTAGTTTGCTATTCAAATTCACTACCTTACCGGAAAAGGAAAAGACATAGGATCGTCTCAATATATGCAGAAAAATCATTTGATAAAATTTAATGCCCACTCAGGATGAACATTTTCAGCACATTGGTTAATAGGAAGGAATTTCTTTAGTATTATAAAGGGTATGTACAAAAACCCTGGTCCTAGCCAGTTCAGTAAACCAAGAAAAAAAAAAATGATATGAAGATTCAAAAGCAGGAAGTAGACTGCCGTTATTCATAGACCTCATGATTGGTTAGGTAGAAAAATTTTAAATACACCAATAAACTATTAGAATTAATAACTGGATTTAGCAAGTTCTCACTGAATGCAAGATCAGGATAAAAAGTCATATTTCTCGGGGCGCCTGGGTGGCTCAGTTGTTAAGCGTCTGCCTTCAGCTCAGGGCGTGATCCCAGCGTTCTGGGATCGAGCCCCACATCAGGCTCCTCCACTGGGAGCCTGCTTCTTCCTCTCCCACTCCCCCTGCTTGTGTTCCCTCTCTCCCTGGCTGTCTCTCTCTCTGTCAAATAAATAAATAAAATCTTAAAAAAAAAAAATTTGGAACATAAATGCTACTTCCTATGGTCTGAAATTAGGATTTAGAATTTAAAAAAAAGTCATATTTCTCTATTCTGCTAACAACTAGAAAGCAAAATTTAAAAATAAGATAGCATTTACAAGTTTCAAAGAACATCAAAAACACAGGAGAAAACCTAACAAAAGAAGTTCATGATCTATATACAGAAAACTACAGAAGATTATCGAGATTAATGAAAGAAGACCTAACTAGCAGCAAGCATTATCAGCAATAGCCAAACTATGGAAAGAGCCCAGATGTCCATCGACAGACGAAGGGATAAAGAAGATGTGGTCTATATATATAATGGAATATTATTCAGCCATCAAAAAGAATGGACTCTTGCCATTTGCAACAATGTGGATGGAGCTAGAGTGTTTTATGCTAAGTGAAATAAGACAGACAGAGAAAGGCAAATACTATATGATCTCACTCATATGTGGAATTTAAGAAACAAGACAGATGAACATAGCGGAAGGGAAAAAAAAGAGAGAGGGAAGCAAACCATAAGAGATTCTTAACAATAGAGAAAGACTGAGGGTTGATAGAGGGATGTGGGTGGGGAAGGGGCTAGATGCGTGATGGGTATTAAGGAGGGCACTTGTTATGATGAGCACTGGGTGTTATGTGTAAGTGATGAACTTATACGTAAGTGACGAACCACTGAATTCTACTCCTGAAGTCAATATTACACTATATGTTAAGTAGCTAGAATTTAAATTAAAACGTTGAAAATAAATAAATATAATTAGATTAAAAAAAAAAAAGAAGACCTAAGTAAATGTTCATGGGTGAAATACATAATTTTGTAAAGACATCAGTCCTGCCCAAATTGGTCTGCAGATTCCATGTAATCCCAGTGCAAATCTCAGCAGGATGTGTGTGTGTGTGTGTGTGTGTGTGCACGTGCAAACTGAAAAACAGATTCAAAAAAATAAATAAAAATGCAAAGGTAAGAATATCCAAGGTAAGCCCAGGACAAAAGAGTTGGGGGACTCCCTCTATCAGAACTCAAGATACTTGAGTTTCTCCAGTCTTGTGCTGTGACACAGAGTCCTGCGCGAGGCCGGTGTTGCCTGTATGGTTCGGGGGTCTCAGCAGTGTACCTCACAGGAACACGTGGTGTCTGCTTGGGTGTCTTTTCCTACGACTAAAAGCCACTTGCATATTTAGTCTCTGCCTTGTGTGTTCATACCTCTAGTTGTTCTCAATGTGGATATTGCCCATTTAACTTCTAGAAGTTGTTTGCACATTAGGTATTAAAATGAGCTGTTATGAAATTGCTCTCTCGTTAGGTCAGAATGGTTAAATACCAGCAATTTCAGGTGGCTTAACTTAATGTATTAATCCATTTGTCTGCAATAAAACTGTAAATGTTTCCTGAACTTCGTTGTTTGTATTTGTACTTGGCTTATGACGCTGTTGGCCATGCAAATTTTATCGCATTTATGTAAACACATTAACAGTCCTTTTCCTTATTGCTTCTGGGATTTGAGTCATAGTTAGGAAGTTTCTTGGTTATAACTCCTAGTTCATAAAGAAACTTCCCCATGTTTTCTTCATTTTACATCTACATCTATGATCCATTTGGAATATATTCGGGTGTATGGTATGAGAACGGACTCAATTTTATATTTTCTTCATATACCTTCCAGTATCTCAATAACATAGATCAAATTCTTCCACTGATTTGAGATGCCACCTTCATCTATACTTTTTTTTTTTTAAGATTTTATTTATTTATTCGACAGAGATAGAGACAGCCAGCGAGAGAGGGAACACAGCGGGGGGAGTGGGAGAGGAAGAAGCAGGCTCATAGCGGAGGAGCCTGATGTGGGGCTCGATCCCATAACGCCGGGATCACGCCCTGAGCTGAAGGCAGACGCTCAACCGCTGTGCCACCCAGGCGCCCCCACTCGGTATACTAAATTTCTATATTCATTTGGGTCTATTTCTGGATTTTCTATTCTGTTTGATTTGTCTATATATGCGTTCATTCTGATACCACATTGATTTCATTATAGGGGCTTTATAATGTGCTGTAATAGCTGGCTAGGCTAGTCGAACTCCCAACACTGCATTTCTTTCTTTCTTTCTTTCTTTCTTTCTTTCTTTCTTTCTTTCTTTCTTTCTTTCTTTCTTTCTTCTTTCTTTCTTCTTTTTTTAAGATTTATTTATTTGAGAGGGAGTGTACGAGCAGGGAGAGGGTCAGAGGAAGAGGAAGAGACTCTCGAGCAGAATCCCCACTGAGTGGGGAGTCCAACGTGGGGCTCAATCCCACAACCCATGAGATCATGACCTGAGCTGAAATCACAAGTTGGTCACTTAACCAACCGAGCCACCCGGGTGCCCCCAACACTGCGCTTCTTTTCCTGCCTTTTCTTTGCTTGTTTGCTCTTCTTCACGACATTATGATCAACAGCTCCAGAAGCCATCATGAGATTCTCATTGGTGTTGTGCCATTCATCAATTTAGGGAAGATTGGGTTTTCTATTTCCTCTCCAGTTAGTTTTGACAAGTTTTATTTTTTCCAGAAATTTGCCCATTAATGTCAGTATTCATCTTCATTGGCATGAAGTTTTTATACTACTGTCTTTCTATAGTTTGCATTTCTGCTGATTTGTAGTTTTGTCCTTTTTCATCCTTTGTGTTGTTTATTTTTTTTCCTGATCTTTTTTTTTTTCCCCATGATCTACCCTTCCAGCGGGTGGGTTATCGATTTTCTTTGAATTTTCAAAAGGTAAATGTTCGTCTGTCTTATATGTCTATCTCTTATTTTTCAGTGGGTGTTTCACTCATTCCTTTCCATCTTTTCATGTTTACTCTTATGGGTGTTCAATGTTATAACTTTGCTCCAGGTTTTAGCCTTCTGTCACATTTTGAATTGTTGTGTTTTCTTCATTGTTATTTTCAAGACATCCTGCAATTTCATTTTATGCTTCTTCATTGATTTATCAGAAGTGTTTACATTTCCAGGTGAAAGGTCCTTTCGTTTTTTATTTGTCATTAATTTTGAACTTTTATGATATTATGGTCATTTCACAAATGAGGCCCAGAGAGGTTAAGTGACTTGCCCAAGGTCACACAGTTAGTAAGAGGTGGGGCTGGAATGGAAACTCAAAGTCCATTTCCCTTCCACTGCCCTTCCCTGCTCCTATGGCTCATGGGTAGATAGGCTATTTAATCATTACCAGCACAATTCCAGCAGGTGTCATTATGAGACAGTGAAGCTTAATTGATAACACTGTAATGGACTAGTAAAATTTAATTTCTTTGGGTAGGAAATTAAAATGTCAGTAGTAATAATTAAGTGGGGGGGATTTTTCGTGATACAAACTCAAATTATTCTCCATCTGGGTTCCCTCAAAAGCAGAGCTGGAGAAATGTTTACTTGGGAGTGTAAACCCAGGAAGCAGAAGGAAGGGTCAGAGAAGCAGACATAAAAGGGAGAGAAGCCGATTCAAGGATGTGTTACCGAGCTGGCCAGGGGCTCTGTCTGGTGGGGCTTCCTGAGGAGCCTCATGAAACCAGTCTCGGAACTGTCCTCCTTGGGCAAGAAGAGGGAGAAATGTACCCACCAGCTCCTGCCCACCACAGCTCCGTCTCCCCACACCTCTGGACTGGCCAGCGTATATGTGTGTGGGGGGTCAGTGCTGATAGGCACCCCTTCCCCGCATCACCTGCTACCAGAGATGCCCTTCGCGGGCTTGAGACAGGGCTGCCCCCCAGCCCACCAAGCTGATAGGCGTCAGCTCAGAGCCAGCCGGACGGAGCAGGGGGGGGAGATGGAGAGGACTGCAAGTGGAAGCCAGAGTGCCTGATACAGAGATACTTACAAAAATTTTTTTTGACACCAATCTTCGAAATTGCTGGTCTAGTGGAAAGTGTGGCTGCCTATTTTGAAAGGAATGACCATTATTATCGAAATGGATATGGGGAGCTTAGAATTTCATTACGACCAGGGAATATGTCATATTTAATAAGTTTGCTTCGTTTTTGCTTCTGTGTTTGTGTCTGTCAGGGGTGAGAAGTTCGAACCACCAGCAAAGATGTGATTATAAATGAAGGAGGGATAAAACGAAAGGATTAAAATCTGTCTTGACAGCGAACTCATCTTGAAAGCTCGGAGCTAAGTTATCACCGTTTCTATAAACACGCTCTTTTCCCCCTAGTTTCTCCTGTTAACCGCACGTAGGGACCCACATAAACAGAGGACTCGGGGGCGTTGACACACATTTAAAATCGAATCTCTTATTCTATACATTTATCCTAAGGCTAATTATTCTAACTTCCAAATCCTAAGTTAATGTTTAAAAATCTACACCTATCTCTGTGGTATTCATGACTCATTTGTACAGTTAATGCAGGCAGGGAAATAAATACCGTCCCACAAATAGCTTAATCCACACTCGACTGACACAATTTCCATCGTCCACTCAGAGACTTGATACAATCGGCCTGATTATCCCTCAAGAAATGCCCAGGGGTCGTTTCATCCGTAGTGACACGGGCAAAGTGACTTTTGCCCTGACACAGACCCCCGCCGGCTCTGGGGCACCGTTGAGCTGCTCTACCCTATAAATGCGGGGTGCTGTGCTTGTCAGCACACGGCCCGCGGAGAAGAAAGTGAGAGGGGAGACCCAGTGCCCACCCAAGGGCCCCCGGAGCACCTGCTGCACTGGGACTCACAGGGAATCATCCTCCCTCTTGGTTTAAACTTCGACTGTTTGCATCCTTCTGTGTTTCACAAGATAATGTTCTTGCCGTTCTGAACTTTCGGGGGAAGAGTTCCCATGTGACCCAACACGGGCTTGAATTTATGAACATATGTGGACTCCAGGACACATTTAAAAGCAGATGGAAGTTTTCCTTCTCCCTGACTAGTGTCCCTGTGGAAAATCACAGAAGCCCCAACTGTGAACATCCCTTAGAGGGAAAATGTCATCACTGTTATTATTAATATTACTGTAATAATCACTTCTCAAGAACTCGGTCTTTCACGGAAACCAATGAGTAAATGAGAGGCTCCCAGGGGAAAATGAAAATCTTTGGGCTGCCTTTGACATGTAGCTGCTGGGTTTGGTGAAATCAGAGAAAAGCCTATGGAAGACCTTGTCCCACCCCCGTCCTACACCAGTCACCCCATTAGCTTCATCCAGAGATGGTCAAAACAGCACAACCAACCTCAAAAAACCTCTGGAAGTGACCATCCTAGGACTGAAAGGGTAACAGTGCCTCATTAAGTCTCCGTGTGACACTGGCTCATTGACTCATATGTGTCATAGTTCAGATGAATAAGACTTTCCTGGATTAACTCAAATATAACTCAATTGCCCAGCGAGGAGGAGCAATTTTCATTTACAGAAAACTATGACAGCCCATAAAACTCTACCCGTGACGCTCGCCAATTACTGGTGACCCAGGATGGGCAGTTGCATGCTTCCTGTGTGCCCCGTGCCACCGGGGCGGCCAGCCTTCCCGCCTCCGCGGCATGGAGCCCTCAAGCTGGACATTGCTCATCTCTCAACAACTTTCTGGTCATAACGAAGACTCTCTCTTCTCGTCACACTAACGAGTGATGCCTGTCGTTCAGAAGATGTGTGCATTCGTTTTTAAGGTCTGAGTAGCAACCAACAGAAGTTTGACTTTATGGAAGTGTTGATTCTCACCAGTACTGTTCCCTGGACCCAGTATTGCAAACACTGGAGCGTGTTTTTCTGTGCTGTGTTCTGGGAGACATAATGCAACCATCAAGATGATTATGTGGTCATTCCAACAAAGGCATCCTCGTTTCTTTCCCTCATAGGAACTTGGACTGGAGAAACCCAATTACCTGCTTCCTACAAACCTGTACCTGATTTGCTTAGCACCCCTGACCGGAGAAATCTCCCAGCCAAAGATTGGGGTGCCACTCATCAACTTCACCTGTACTCTTGATCCTGCCAAGTGGTCCCCACCATGCTCACCTGCCCAGCCCTCCCAGCGAGGACTGTTTCTGTCTCCCCTCCTTCAGACACCCGGCCACCCTCCTTCCCGCTCTATTTTAGCAGGAGACTTGGTTTCCTGTTTGATACAGAAAATGGCAGCCAACAGATGCTCTCTGCTGCCAGCCATCAAGCGGGCAAACCCCTTTGTGTTTTCTTCTATCTTTTCCTCCTTTCCATCCTCCTATTCAAGGTCAAGTTCTCTGTGCACTGACCTACGGCCCCTCCTTCTCTGAGCTCTCCCTCTCTTATCATCAACTTTTCTTATGCCCTTAACATCTCTCTCTACTGCCCCTGTGGACCTGGGACCCCAGCGCTCCTCCAGCTAGTCCCCATCTCTATCCTTCACAGCCTGACTGCTTGGCACGGTCGTCTGCGGCCATGATTGCTATGGGTTCCTTATTGTCCACTCCCCTTTTTCCTTCTGGAAATAACCCCTCCCCCCCACCAGCGTGACTGGCCACAGGCTGGTGGATGTGAGGGTCTGATCTGGCTTTGGTTAGATGGACACAAAAAAACACCCTGGGGACAGCAGAGTGACTTGCAGGAGGAGCTCAGTCAAAGGACGACCTCATGGAACAGAGCCACCCACCTAAGGGGCGCTGGGCTTCACATGAGAGAGAATTAGCCCTCCCGTCCTGTCGGAGCCACTATGATCCGAGGCGGACTCTCCGTGCCTTCCTCCAGCCTCTGGGCTGTCCCCTCGCTGCTGCCTGCTCCTCTCTCCCCTTCCTCTTTTCTCCTGTTCTCACCGCACCCCTCCCTCCCAGGGTAGTTGTACTTCCTGCCATGCATTCAACCGCAGAGACAAGGCTCTGGCCAATTTATACTACAATGGAATTTATTAGGACAAGGAGTAGCCCGTAGGATAAAGTGAGAGGGGAAGAACCAGACTCAGAACAAGAGCAGACATCTAGGAACAGGAGCAAAGTGACAATTTCATCAGGCTGTTCCCTCTGGGACAACATATCTCCGGCCATTTGAAACTTCGGTGTAATTCTGCTAAGGATTTCAACTTCAGGGAGAAAGCATTAGACCGATCTACCTTAAACCATGAACCCAGCCCTTTGAAGGGGAAGAAGGAACATTTTAACTGACAGTGTTTTCATGACTGTATCCAATAAGAGAGGACTAAGTTCCCGACCAATGTTGGCATGCCGCATCAGAAGGGGAAAGAACGGATGCCAGGGGGACTCCTGGTTGAGCATCTGACTCTTGATCTCAGCTCAGGCCATGATCTCAGGGTGGTGAGATCAAGCCCCACATCGGGCTCTGCGATGGGCGAGGAGTCTGCTTAAGATTCTCTCTCTCCCTTTGCTTCTGCCCCTCACCCCCTACTCGCACTCTCTCTCTCTCTAAAAAAAGCAAGCGAGCAAGGAAGCCAGGCCAGCAGCAATGACAGATAGTCATCCCAGTCCCCCCCAACTGGCCAATGCCCACACATCCTGCTTTATATACAAATAATTCCAGATGTGCCTGAAATAGAATACAGCTGCTATCTGTGCAACGGCCGTCATCCGGCTCCCAATAACTCATACACGAATGCATCCAGCTTCAAACTCAGGGTCTGGAGGAAAGCCTGCTCTCCCTCTGGTTCCATCACGATCTCATGTGGACACAATGCAAGCTATGGATTAAAGGCTGAATTTAGCCCGAAAAACCTCTACCTTAGGTAACCCAGAAGTCAAGAGAAAAAGAGGTCAATTACCTAGAAACCAGCACACACACATGCGTGTGCCCAGACACCCCTGTTCTTTCTTCGCCTGGCACCTTCAGCTGGCTCCCCATTCTGAGCTGGTTGGGGTGACTCGGACCTTCACTGTGGGCAGATCAGACCCTGTGGTCATGCTGTCCTTCTAGAGGGACCAATTATTCTTTTCCATTAGACCCCCCAAGCACACAATGCCTTGAGCCTACCTACATTTCTTATTTATTCATTTTGAAAGATTTTACTTATTTGACAGAGAGAGAGAGAGAGAGCAGGGGGAGCAGAGAGGCCAATATGGGGCTTGATCCCAGGACCCTGGGATCATGATCTGAGCTGAAGGCAGGTGCTTAATCGACTGAGCCCCCCAGGCGCCCCGAGCCTATAAACATTTCAAGCATCTTTGGACATGATTGAGTTTTGAAAGAAATATTGGCCACAAAAAGAGACAGAGAAGACCAAACATCAAATGAATAATAATGTCAAAAGCAAAATTGTAAAAACCCTCTTCAGAAATTTAATATCAAATACACGTACGTGGGATGAGTGCATTTTAACATGACGTGATAACGGGAGGCAGCGGGGCCTCCACTGGCTGGAGTGTGGAGACTGCCCTGTGCAGGGCTGCGGGGGTCCCCCCATCAGTGTTTGCCTCCAGCGGGAGGGGGGAGCTTCGGCTCATAGACTCAGGGCCACAGCAACCTGATTCCTACCAACAGGATCGATCATTTCGACCAATATTATCAACCTGTCCCCTTTGGGCAGCAGGGAAACCTATTTGTCCAAAGGCATAAGATGTCAAAAATAGCCTGGGAGAGTCTCAGGGTAGAACCATTACTGTGTCTGGAAACTAAATCCCCTAAACCAACAGATCCATGGCCACAGAGGGGTTAGGAAGAAAACACTGGGTGCTATCAAGAGAGGCATCACTCCCACCTCTGTCCCACGGTCCCCAGACATACATATTTTAGTCACAAGGAGAAAAGCTTCGAGCATGGATCTCTGGATGGGGGTTGGACATCCTACCTCCTGAAGGATGGAGAACTTCGTAGGCTCTTGACTCCCACCTCAAGACGCCATGTCTGAGCTTCGGAGAATCATTTCCACATCCTTATCAGTCAGGAATCTCCAGAGAAACAGAACCTTTATATACATATATAAATATCTCCTTTCTCCGGAGCCCCAGGAAAGCTGATGGTGAAAGTTTCAGTCTCTATGCCAGCAGGCTCAAGACCCAGGAAAAGCCAGTGCTTCAGTTTGAGTCCAAAGGCAGGAAAAAGACCAATGTCCCAAGTCAAGGCCATCAGGCAGAAGATGTTCCCCTTATTCATGAGTGTCAGCCTTTCTGTTCTCTTCAGGCCCTCAACTGATTGGATAGGGCCCACCCACAGTGGGGAGGGCACTCTTCCTTATCCAGTCTACTGATTCCAATATTAATCTCATCCAGAAACGGCCCCCACAGACACACCCAGAATACCTTTTGACCGCATATCTGGGCACACCATGGCCCATCCGAGTTGACACGTAAAATAAACCATCACAGCATCCTAGAGAGCCACCAGCGGCTCCTGACGGTAGGAGGGTGGGCCGTGAACTCTGAGGGTCAGAGCCACCGAACTGTAGCCCAGCCCTGATGAAGAGCCTTCTCTCGCTCTCCAAGCTGGTGGCTTTCTGAGCCACCCAGTGGTAAATCGGCAAGAACAGGTCATCCAAAGATGCCATCAGCGACGTCCAAAACCCAAGCCTGTGCCGCATTCATATCTGATGGCAGGGGACCCGAAGGGCAGCAGCCGTCCCCTCACGTGGGAGGGGAAGTCCCAGCAGGCCCCAGACCACCAGACCCCCAGAAATTTCACAGAAGGGGACCCTTGCGCCTTCACAGGGCTTAACCTTCTACCTGCAGACATCCGTGTTTTTCAACAAGTTCCCTGAGACACCTGCTACCTCCTACAGTCTGAACGGGGAAAGTCAGGGTTATGGCTGTTTGCCTTCCACCCCACCCCCACCCCCACCCATCAGTGAGTTCAAGAGAAATAGTACTTTGTAACACAGGATGCAAGGACTGTATTACAAGGCACACGTATCATAGGAGAAAAACTGGAAGGGCACCGTGAGCAAGAAGAAAAATCAGCTTCGTTATTTTATAGCTGTGGATTTAAAATATGTATGCCTCATGTTTATGGGGCTTTTGCGAACCCTTTTGTTCTGTCCCATTGACTTGACTTAATGAGGGTAATGAACTTGGAAGCTGAAAAGAAGGACTGCCTGGGCAGCTCTTCCAGGTTCCCGACGTTTCTTTTCATGTGGTCTGTTTCCTGGTGGCCATAACATTTGTTTACCTTGAAAATGAGAGAAGACACTTTTATGGCCGCAGGTCTCCATGGCGCCTGGATCCGCGCTCACGAGCCTCCGCACATCCCGTCTCTGCGAGGAGCCCGGGGACGCGGTGAAAGCCGCCGACTCCAACAGGAGCAACATTCAGTCGCTGAAAGGGGAAAGGGACAGATTTATTCCCGTCCCACTTGTCCTCCAGAATGCAAAGGGCAATAATAGTCCCAGGAGAGAAGTTTGTATTGCACTGAATATTTTGTCTGGGGTTTGAGATCGGGAGTTTGGGAACATCAGCTCCTGCGATAGGTTCTGGTGGTCCCTGCGCTGCATTTTGAACGCTTCTAGTGTTTCATGGCTGAATATCTCCCCCTTCTTGAAATAAGCCAAGCTGTTATGAATGATCATATGGTAAACATTTTCCGAACTCCACTGTTTAGATCCTGTGAAAAAAGCAAAAATGTTCTCAAGGGAGTATGGGAAACAAAATTTCAAATACAGCCTCTAAGTGCTGACACCATTGTACCAACTCCACGTGACTCTCGGTCGCCCTCCATCCCCAGAGAAACACGGAGGTCATTCCCTTCGATCCACGTGTGCCCGGGACAAGTAGCCACCGTCCTATTCGATTCCTGGGAAGAGTTTTAAGAATGTTAATTTTTGTGATGAGTATATTTTTAGAGATTGTAACAAAAACATAAGAAAATCTGTTAGATTTTCTGCTTACATCTTTTTAAGGAGGGATATGCGAGAAGGATCTAAGCTTCTTTAGAAGTCCGAAGGACTCTGGTTTCCAAAAGAGTTTACATCCGAGACAAAAACGTTTCTGGGGAACACATCAGAGTACCCAATGGATAAATCTTGAGCAGGACCTAGCAGTGGGTAACATTTGTTAGAAGGGAGACAGGGGGCCTTTTTTAAAAAAGCATAAAGTGGAAAATCCCTCCCTTCTGCCTGGAAAAGCCAGCAGCACATAGACCTTCCCCATTTTGTGGGGCGACTATAATTCTTCCCATTTTTGTCTTCTTTCTCATGTTGAAAAAAGAGTTAAGGAAGGCCAAGAAGGATAGAAAGGAAAATTGATGTCTTTTCTCTGATTAGTTGGGGGCAATTCGAGAAGAATATTCTCACTAAAGAAGAAAAGTTACTGGCAGATTAAAGAAGTGGCCAAAGGCAGCTCGTAGCAACGGGACCCCCAAAAAAGCATCCTTGGAGGAGGGCACAGGACAGAAACACTCTGGCCAAGACTCCGTGAGCTCAACTGGCAGACATTAAGCGTGAACGTAGGCAAAGCACAGCGTCCATTTGTTTTAAAATCTGTTGAAACAGTTGGAAAATGTTTTATTATGAAAAATCTCAAACACATATAAAAATAAGAGAAGAGTGTTTCGAGCCTCATGCGCCCATCACGCAGCTTCAACAATCCTCAACCCCTTCCCCTCCAACACGTGATGAGACTCCCAGGTATTAGGTCATCAGTGAATTTTTCAGTGTGTATTTCTAAAGGATAAAGACCTTTTCAAAAAATTACTGCATTATGACACCACATAATTCACTGGAATCCCTATATTATCAGTGCTCAGATCTTACCATTGGTTCATTTGAAGCAGGAGTTTCACATAAGATCCACACACTGCAATTGGTCTCTTAAAAATGGGCACACTTTTTGGGGACTGGATTGGGGTGGCTTGTATATAACACGGTATGTGGGCGTCATTGCCCACTGCTGCAGTAATTCGGTTCTCTGCATGGATTCTTGGGTGAATGGGGCAGAGGTGACGTGGCTCTTGGGCTCCAAGGCTCAGGGAAGGTGGTTAAATAAAGATTTTATTTATTTATTTATTTGAGAGAGAAAGAGTGGCAGGGGGAAACAGCAGAGGGGGAGGGAGAGGGACAAGCAGACTCCATGCTGAGCGTGGAGCCCGTTGCGGGGCTCTATCCCAGGACCTGAGCTGAAACCAAGAGTCAGATGCTTAACTGACTGAGCCACCCAGGCGCCCCTGAATACATTTTTTTTTAAGTTCTATCGGATTATGGTTTGGACTTGTACTTCCAAGTCTGGAGTGCTTGGTCAAAGCTTGTGGCGCTGTGTGCGAGTGAGGAGAGGAGGCCCCGGGATTATGGCCTCATGTGACCCTGCAGAAGCCACTTAACTCCTGGGGCTCGGTCTCTGCATCCCTCAAGGGATCTGGGGAGCACTGCACGAGTTAGCACACGTGAAGTGCCTGATACCAACCAGACAGAAGTGCTAGGTGCCGTGACAGCCTCGCCACCTGCCCAGGTGTGGCCTGGCCTCCCACCCCTGCCTGCTGCTGGAAGTGCACCTGCTTCCTTTCTGGAAACTTACTAAGCTCATGCCTCACCTCTAAACCCGAGCGTCCTCCCCTGTGTCTGTCTCAGCCTCTGCTCTTCTCATCGTCCACACTCCAAAATCTTGCTTACTTTCCAGTCTCCTCTTCCTTCTCTTGACTTTGTCTATTACAGCGGCCTCCCAGCCATGTCTCTGCCTCCAGTCTTGCCCTCAGCAGGTGCCTTCCGCATGCTGCCCCTCCTCGGGGGCCATCGTCTCCGTCAGCGCCCTGGTCCCATAGGCACCCGTCACTCCTCTCACCTTCCTGATCTGAAAGTATCTTACTTGGTTTGTTTTTCCCCCTTGAAATGATGAAGCCCGGGGCTGCCTGCTGTGCTGTGAGCACCAATGTCCTGTCTCCGACCCAGAAGACCCACGTCTCCTGCCAGCATCCATGAGATGTGGCAGGCTGACAAGTTAGGGAAAAATCTCAGACTCTTTGCAGGTCTGGTAACTGAAGGGATTCATTCATTCATTCATGCGTATTCACTGTCCTCCTACCACGTACGTGGCGCTATTTTAAGTACTTGCACAGAATAAAATACTCAAGGGGTGCCTGGGTGGTTCAGTTGGTGAAGCGTTTGCCTTTGGCTCAGGTCGTGATCTCAGGAGAACGAGCCCCGAGTCGGGCTCCCTGCTCAGCAGGGAGCCTGCTTCTCCCTCTCCCTCTGCTGCTCCCCCTGCTTGTGTTCTCTCTCTCTTTGTCAAATGAATAAATAAAATCTTAAAAAAAAGAATAAAATGCTCAAATATCCCTGATCTCATGCTTATACTTTGTTGCAAAGGAAGACAAATAGTAAACTAACTACCTAAAGAATATAATATAGAGAGAGGTGCCCAGCGTATTATTATACAGCATAATATAATGTATGATGTGATAAGTTACATGGAAAGATAGATCAGGGAGGGGCTGGGCAGTGCTGGGCAGGGGAGAAAGCTTATCATTTTAAATGGATATGAAACAGATCTGGTCTAGATTTTTTAGTTTTGTTGGCTAAGGGAGGGAGTTCAGACTATTCTAGGGATAAGGGGAACCACTGATGGGTATAAGCAGCGGAATGATGACATCTGATTTGCTGCTTTAAAGGTTGCCTTGGCGACAGAGCAAGGAAGGGATCATAGTGGGGAAAGCAAGGAAGCAGAGGCTGTCGGGAGACCACTGTACCTGCCCAGGAGAGAGGCTAGATGGAGAAGGAGATGGAAAGAAGCACCATATTCTGAAGAAGGGAAGGGAGATGAGTATATTTGGGAAGTAGAACTGACAGGGGTTTTGGGTGGCTTGGTTGTAGAGTGTGAGAGAGAAGAATCCAAGACCACACCTGGATTTTGGACGCAAACCACTGGGTAAATGGTAATACCACTGACTGAGGGGGAGCAAGTCTACATTGAGACCGACCATGTTGTTTGTGATTTACAGATTTCATATAAATGAACGCCTCTCCAGTTACAAGTGAGAGCCATATTTCATTATAATCTGCCTGGATGTGGAAGCCTTCCTTATCCCCGGCATCTCGCTGCATTGTATCCAGTGCTTACATACACGAATGTGTGTATCTGTGTGTGTAGATGCAGGGGGTAGATCCAAAAATGTGATAATGTCACAGTAATAGAAATACATCATAATAAATATACAAATCATAGAAAGATGTAAAGCACAATATAAAACTTACATATTATAGTATATATTATATATAACATTTTATGAAATATATAAAAATTTTAAATGTCTTTTAAATCTCGAATATATATATATATATTTATAAAATGGTTACAAAGTGATAAGTTGTAACATAGATCATTCATCAAATCAGTCCAGGAATATCAAAATCTTTGTTGATGTTTGGAAATTGCACGTAAATTTGTGTTCGTTTGTTAGGCACGGCTGTCACTAGGCATATGACACCACCAGCAGGTGTAAGGTCTGAGCTGTCACTGGACATGAGGAATGACATTGTCAGGAAAAAGTATGAGAATTTGGAAATGGGTAAGACGAGAATACTGGTCCTTCTGGCTTACATGCTCCTTTGTTTTTGAGCTCGTTCGCAGCTCTGTATGTTGTAGAAACTGACGGTAATATAATTGATCTTTGTGTACAGAAATGCGAATGAATCTTGCCCTAGGGAGATATGATAGATCATTGCCTTGGGGATATTGACCTGGTTTGCACCATTTTGCTCATTTATTTCAGCATTTTTAATTTTCTACCTAGTGTATTCTCTGAATTCCCCTTTGATTGGATTGTAACTACTTACTGGTTTCTTCATAAGTTAATCAATTAAATAAACTTTGACAGGCATTCCTCTAATATTTACATGAGTTAAGCTGATTGGCCATTTAAGAAATTGTTGCTAACAGCATCAAATTTTTCCCAAGATTTCTAGTAAGAGGATAGTTTTTAGATTATCTATAGTCTCCATAACGAGAGATTTTCTCTTGACTTCAGTGATAATGGTCAAGATGCTGAATCTTCTCTTGACTTCCACTGAACTAGCAGCAATCACCTTACAATGGTTTCTCGCTTCCTTTATACTGCCTGAGATTTTTAAAAAATTCAACTTCTTTATTATCAAACAAGTCATAAACATTTTCTTGAAATGTCATTTAATTAACTGGCTTCCTGTATTAATTTTTTTCTTTATCCTCAATCCACAAACTCGGTAAACCTCACGGGCCAAGTTTCAGGATTCGGCAAGTTGGAATAGCTCAAAGTGTTCAAGGTTCTTCATGTGAATATGTCACATACAATTTCAAAAACAGGCTAAAGGTTCTAATCTTGCAATTGATAAAGTTTTCCCAAATTCTTATACCTCATTTTCTTGTTCCTACCATGTCTTTTTCTTCCTTTTCGTAGATTCCTCTACAAGGAAGTTCAAGGACTTTATCATCACTGCTCCCACGTTGCCTTTAATAGCGGAAACACTTCTTTCTTACAAAGCTAAGAAAAACATGGAGTTTGTTTTATGACCTCATTTAGTAAAGTCACATATGTAAATGATTTTTTGTTTTCCAGCCTGTTTACTTCCATTTCATCATTAATTAAAGTCCCATATCTAAATGATTTTTTGTTTTCCAGACTGTTTACTTCCATTTCGCAATTTATTAAGATTAGCCTTCCAGGCTTGCTATGATCTGCGGCTGGCTCTTGTAGTTCCAGGAGATTCAAATATTCCTCTAGCTTTCATGCTTTCTATTCCTACCTTTTTGATTTTTTTTTTTATAGTCACTCAACACGTGGTAAAAAATATGTAAAAGGATGTACTGGCTGTGATTCTTTCATCATAATGACCCCAAATAATCAAAAAAAACGTCTCTTAAGCGAGAGTGTCTTTGTGTGTTTTTAAAAATGGATTGTAAAATACATCCAATCAGCCCATTCAGATGCCACTGGGTATCGTCAAAAGAGTCACACAGAAGGTGTGTTCTTAAATGTCTGTATTTATAGTGCCCTAGAAATGACCTCTTCAGCTTGTTAAACTTAACATGAGCTATTTCAGATGTCAAATTAAAATATCGGAGGGGGAACATAGTTTTACAAAATCCCGTTAAAGGGCGCCTGGGTGGCTCAGTCGGTGAAGCGTCTGCCTTGGGCTGAGGTCATGATTCCAGGGTCCTGGGATCCAGCCCACATCGGGCTCCCTGCTTGGCAAGGAGTCTGCTTCTCCATCTACCCCTCCCCTCTGCTTGTGCTCTCTCTCTCTCACACTCTCTCTCACGCTTTCTCTCTCAAATAAATAAATATAATCTTTAAAATTTTTTTTAAAAACCCCAAATCCCGTCAAGGAGAATATGCACCAAAGCGTGGAAGCCCACGGCGGTACAGCATTCTACATAAGGATATTTTATGAGTTATTTGACCTGTTGATGGACGTCCAGGTTCCTGGAAGTTCTTTGCTGTCATCGACAATGTTGCGACAAACATCTGTGTGTTCACATGCCCCTGGGCAGAAGTTTCTCCAGCTTACACTGTAAGTGGGATTTCAGGGTGAAAGAAATGGGCATTTTTAACTTCACTTGGTATTTTCATCTGCTCCCGAAAGGGATTTCCCGTCTTTCCACAGTGTCTCGGCTCCTGATTCCCCACATCCTCAGAGACACTCGGCCCCATCAGACTTCTTGATCTTTGCACATCTGGTAGGTCTGGAGTGATACTAGGTATCCTGGTCATCCTCTGATTACCAGGCGCGGGGCCAGGCACTTAGAAAGGGACCTGGCCTCATCTCAGAGGTCACTGCTGAGCGAAGGGAGGTGAGTCCAGGATAACTTCCAGGGACACCAACCCATGTCGGGCTCATTGTACTTTCCCATCTCCAGTACCGACAGTCCTCCCCAGAGCGGGTGTATGTGGCAGAAATGATCCAAAAGCCACCCTCCTTGTGTTCTGGAAAAACCCGAACTCACTGGGGAGATAGAGCTGGCTGTCCCTGGGTGGGAAGAGTCCCTGAGACTGGTCAGAGCATTGAGAGCAAGTCCATTCCCCCTGGAGGACGCTTGGGCACCAGGGATCCGGTCTGGGGCAAGGTGCCAGTGTCCAGGAGTAGGTGGGGGCGAAGGGGACTGGAGTTACAGTGCCCTCAGATGACTCTGCCTGGAGCACTGGTCAGCATGAGGGAGCATCAGGAACCCCAAGAATGAATGACATTGACTTTCCTGCTTCCCTCGCAGGATGGAGGCTTGGAGTCAAATTTGATTGAAGAGGAAGAGGGAAATGGCTGTTTCCGTGCACCTGCGCGTGCCGATAAGTCACATGGTAAACCAGCAGTCTGCGTGCGTCGTAAAATGTGTGCCTCTACAGGGGAACAGAGTGCATGGGCACCACATGGGCATTCGACTCAGTCCCAAGGTCAGGGGAGATTGGAGGGGGGCATGTCCCTGAAGGGGGAGGAGGAATTGGACCAGAGGGTCAAGTTAAGGAAATTGGGCTGCTCTTTGGAGTAATAAATGAAGGGATATCCAAGAGTTGCTTTCTTTCTTTTAAGGAACGTGACGTGAGTAAATTTTCATTCATGAAAGATTACCCTGCCTGCAATGCAGACAATGGATGAGAGGGCAGGGGACTGGAGTGAGCCAAGGAGACTTGGCAGTGATGCAGGTGACAAAAGATGGTGGCCTGGACAATGGCAGGTGATCAGGAACAGATCCCTGAGGCTGCTCTGGGGGGCGGGGCTGGGAAGCCAGGCCACAGGCTCCCCAGGAGGAGGAGCCCGGAGAAGAGCAGGTACGGGTGGGTGGGTGGGTGGGAAGACGAGGGTTCTGTTGGGGCACGTTCCATTCAGGAGCCTTGGACTGTGGGGACCTCACGGCATGTGAAGGGAACCCGGTGAAGCTCATGAGCAGGACTGAGCATGCACAGTTTCGTGTAAGCGTCACCAGGCTGTGTGCTTATAAGCAAAGCTTTGGGGGTGATGACGTCACCCAGGGAAGAGGAGAAGGAAAGGGGGTCTGGGACAGGCATGGCTGTTTACGTAGTTTTAAGATAAATTCAAGTTCCATTTTGCACGGGCTGCCTCTGCCTTCTTATTGCCATCCCCAAACACTGTATTTATAGTCCTTTCCCCAGCCTTATCTTTGAGAGCATGTCATATAAAAATGGCTACTACGGCATCTAGCATCTCTTTCTGTTATCACGAACATCATTACAAGTCTGAGAAAAACCGAGTCACGAGCTCCAATGGCCACATGCACGGGGTTATGAATTCCCGGCTACCTGGTGTTTCGATCATGAGACTCTTAACTCATGGGTAGCTTATAAAATTCCTAATTAAATGGGAATGGGAAAATACATTTATTATGTATTTATAAGCAAACAGCCTTTGACAATGAAGGTAGGCATCTTGACGGCATACACTGACATGATCTTTTCCAATCTGGGCTCACCGGAAACGGCTATAAAGAAACGGGATGGGACAGACTGTTTTTGCAAACACACCAGAACTTACATATTCAAAAGGTGTTTTCCTCTTCAAAGCAGGAGATTTAATCAAATGATCTCAGCCTTTGGAAGGACATGATTCTCTGCCGAATCTTTGGGGGTAAGATTCTCAGCTGAGCATTGCCTCAGGGGCTCATGCGTCTCTTTGGGGAAGTACGAGGGGGCTTGAATTTTAGAATCAGCCAAGTCGTCGTTTGGAGCCAAGTTTGATGAATAGGAGGAAAGACTGAGCCAAGGAGTATCAGATCAGCAAACCTGCGGTGCCCCCTCCCCCATTCGAAACTGCTCCTCCCCAATTCTCGCCCACTCATCACCCCCCGCCAGCCTGAAAACCAACTTCTTTAAAGCATTTATTTATACTTTAAACCTATTTGCACCAAATTCTCCCCCAGTCCAGTCATGTTATTTCTCTAGCATACTTTCCAGAACTTTCCATTCCCTCCCTCTCACTGCACCATCCCAGACCAGTGGCCACCACCTTCCAGTGAGGTTCTGGGCTGCACTCCCTCCATCCCATCCACACCCTGCACACAGCCTTCCTCTTATAAGGCCCGTCCTGCCGTCTCCTGCTTGGCACCCTCTCCCAGCTCCCACTGCCATCACTGACAACCAGACGCATTCTCTGGTCACTGCCAGTGCTGTTCTGTCAGCCCTGGTCCCCTCTTCTCCCATTCTCTGTGTGCCTGGCTCCTACACATGGATATTAGTTTCCTGGGGCTGTCGTCACAAACGACCACAAACCGTGTGGCTCAAAACAGCAGAAATGTCTCACCATTCCGGCAACCAGAAGTCCAAATGCAAGGTGTTGGCAGGGCTGGGCACCCTCTGAAGCCTATAGGGGTGGATCTTGCTTGCTTCCTCTAACTTTTGGTGTTGCCAGCAACGCTTGGTACTCCCGGGCCAGCAGACGCATCGCTCCAGCCCTGCCTCTGTCTTCAGAGGTGTTTTCCTCTGCGTGTATCTCTCTTCTTCTAAGGATACCGGCCAGGTCGGATGAAGGGCCCGCCCCAGTCCAACATCACCTCACCTTAAGCAACTACATCTGCAACGGCCCCAGGTCCAAATAAGGTCACACAGGTACCAGGGGTGAGGACTTTGACATGTCTTTGGAGGGCGGTGGGGACATAATTCAACCCGTAACAGTGGCCTTAAGGTCTCAGATAGACCCCCCCTCCTCTGAAATGATTTAGCCAGCCAGGATGGGCTGTTCTATTCAGCTCAGCCCTTGGCTGGTGCCCTTGGCCGAGCTTCCCTCCTCTTAGATGAACTTGTATATTCTGTTGACTTGTCTTGGCGTCTGTCTCTCACTCGAGTGCTGGACCCATGTGCCCACTGTTCCTCCAGAGCCTGGGAAAGTACAGAGGCAGAGTAGATGTTCCAAAAACTTTTATTCATTGAACTTCAGATGGACTTGCAGGCTGGAGGAAGTAGGTGGCCTGACATGGGACGACATAAAGTCCCAAGACTGTCACCTACATCCATGTCCTGTCCTCCTCAGTGATTTCAGAGCCATTATGTCATGTAATTTGCATCCAGCAACCGAGCAAGATAGGCCAGGCAAGTCTAAAAATCCCTATTTTCAGAAGCGAGCACAAAAACCAAGCTTATACTGAAAGGAAATGCCATGGTTAAGACAGGACTGAAGATCGTTAGAGCTGGAGGGACTCTCATCAGACATCGGGCTGATCTCATTGACGGAGGAGAAAACGGGCTGTGATTCACTTAACGGCATCTTGGCTGCTTACGAGGAGAGCGAAAACTAGATTCCAAGTCCCTCAGTTTCTAATCAAATTCCAAGAGAATAATTCCAAACATGTTGGAGAATGGCAAGACCACTGCAGTAAATTAACGTGTGACCTCCCCGTCGTGATGCAGCAGGAGGACACTCATTTGGAATGCAGGGTGCCCGACTGCCTGGGTGGGAATCCGGACTCCGCCCCTTTGGGGTTTGGTAAACTTGAGGGACCTCATAAATTGATTGAGACATCCATGATTAATGTGATGTCTATCCTGGTTGAATCTACTTTTTAACAGAGAATGCCTGGAAATCTTTAGCCCCCAGGCACAAGTCTCTGGGGCTGGTGCCTCACAGAATACCTGACGGGAAGTTGGCACTCAGTACATAATGGAGCTAGGCACAGTTGACCCTGAATGTGGCGGAGGTTGGGGAGCAAGAGGGACCGTCCTGAAATTCCTCAGTTCATTCTACAGATGGAACGCATTACCTATTCTCCACACGCATAAGGTTTTGGTAGCCCTGAAGACTTGTTTTGCGGAAATCTGGCAAAATTGTAATGATAGGGTAGTAAGCTCGATTATATCAGTTTTTAGGGAGTTAGAGTGGATCATTCCATGAAGGCACTGGCCAATAGGTTTCTGTGGCCAAAAAGCCCATAAGACACTTGAAGGATTTCAGCAAAGCTGAAAATACGTCCCCACTTTTGTCTACAACCTAGGATACCGTACACATTTTTAATTATTGTATGTCAAGAAAATATCTGAAGAAGAACCATTAAAATAGTTAAGAGAACAAGAGGCTGATATTGGGGTTAGAATAAGTACGTTAGGATCTTTTTTGCCTAGAAAGAGGACAGCTGCAGGGAAAAATCGAGAATAATTTCTTGATGGATTTTCTGTTCATTAGACAAATGTATCAAATGCCTACTTGGTCCAGGCACGCCTAGGTGCTGGAACTTACCAACACGCAAGACAGACCAAGCCCCGTCCTTGCGGGGTCAATGGATACTAATATAAATTTTTTTTTTCCAAATTTTGGAAAATTAGGTAGAAAGACGATCTTATAAAGCCTGGAAGGGGTATATTTAGAACAAACAGAAGAACCGTGCACGATGCCCAGGACCAGAAAGGTGCCTCATGGATAATTGGTGATTTTATCTAACAGAAGAAGTGCCGATATTCTTAATATCCTTATTCTATCTGCCATTAAAACTCGAAGAAAACTCCAGAAAAAGTAGGCAAAAGACAGCAGGCAATTCAGAAAGAAGAGCTAGAGGGGCGCCTGGGTGGCTTAGACGGTTAAACTTCTACCTTCGGCTCAGGTCACGATCCCAGAGTGCGGGAATCCAGTCCAGCATCGGGCTCCCCGCTCAGCGGAGAGCCTGCTTCTCCCTTTCCCTCTGCCTGCCACTCCCTCTGCCTGTCACTCCCTCTGCCTGTCACTCCCCCTGTTTGGGCTCTCTCTCTGAATAAATAAATAAAATCTTAAAAAAGAGAGAGAGAGAGAAAGAGGGGCGCCTGGGTGGCTCAGTCGTTAAGCGTCTGCCTTCGGCTCAGGGCGTGATCCCAAGGTCCTGGGATCGAGCCCCACATCAAGCTCCATCCTCCGCTGGGAGCCTGCTTCTTCCTCTCTCACTTCCCCTGCTTGTGTTCCCTCTCGCTGGCTGTCTCTCTCTCTGTCAAATAAATAAATAAAATCTTTAAAACAAAGAGAGAGAGAAAGAAGAGATAGAAACGACCAATCAAATTAAATACAAATTAGAATATATGCAAAATTAAATGCAAATGAAAACCTAACAGTGCGGCGTTGCTAGTCAACTTTAGGAATTAGTAGTTACTCAGGTAGAAAGGGCTAAGAGATTCTGATAAATCCACACAAGGAATGTAACGATTGATGAGTGAGAACTGGACATCGGGGGATAGGAAAACTAACACCTGAAAAATAATTTGCTGCAAGAGGCTCCTTGCACATCCGCTCACAGAGGTTCCCCCGAGATTTCTGTTCCACACGCTCACAAACCCATTCCTCCGGACCACCATGGGGAGGCAGAAAAATGCTGAGTTGAATTTTTGGCCCGCGGCCCAGCCGGGCTTTCTTGTGTAACAATGGCTTGAGCTAGTTAGTATGAGAACTTTTGAAATACGAGCTAAGGGTGGCCAAGACAAATATGTGGCCAGATTAAAACCAACTTGGCCAATGTTTCTCTAACATTCCTGCTTTATAAACATGGAAAACAGGAATAAAATAGAAGGCTGTGTTTTTGCCACAAATCATGTTGGTGATCCCTGTTCGCCCTTGTCTGTTACATTGTCTTCACTCTCGAAAGCTTGAACATTCCACAGAGTCCATCCAGAGCTTTCGAAACACTAACCAAAACAAAACAAAAGTCAGGGATGGAGAGAGGCATGTTCGCTGCTCTCCGCGTGGGTGTCGCAGAAGTTTTCTCTTTCATAACTGCTGTGGGATCTTTCAAGCAAACACCTAGAACGCTCCCCTCTCCGGAAACCAGGTGTTTGTGGACCAGGCGATGTCCTTGATTAGTATGCTGTGCCTTTATTCCCAGAAGAAAGGGAATGGGACAGAACACTCTGTCAAATAAACAATTGCCCAAGGTCTTGGGCAAGAGAAATTGGGACAGGAAGCAGACAGTGGCCTCTTTGCCCCAGGTAACTGCCTGATAAGGTAAACACGCTGTGTACAATGAGTTCCTGTCCTCCTGTGATAAATATTTATATGCTGAGCCCTGTGCTTGAAAGCACTAAACCATTTCTCAGTCTGAACATTGACCTTTGGATGCAAAACACAAGGCTAATTTTACAGGTGATGTAATTAATTTCTGTGGCTCAAAGCCGTAGTGGGAACAAGAGAAATTGTTGTTTTGGTGATTGTTTAAGAAGGATTCAGCAGGTGTGCACACCTTCCAGGGAACAGTGTGTCGACTCACAGTCTGGAGATCTTCTCGGTCACACCTGGAACTCAGGGCGTTTAGGAAGATGGCGACGTGGAAGTTTGTCATCAAACAAACTCAGGTTCTCCGGGCGTCGGAAGAAGTGATGAACTTCTTCACTGTGTTGAGGCATGGCCTCGTGTGATTTCTCAGAGCACACCGAGGACTTTATTTTTAACATATGGGTTCAGCATGGCCCCAAATTTCTGTGACCTAGGTGTATTTCACGTTAATATTAATAAAATGTACAGGAGAACCAGTCTTTCATGGTGAGCTGAATTAACCCCACCCCCCACCCCCAAAGGAAAAGGCCAATCACAAGGGAGGGAAGATATTTGCCACACGACAGCACCATCTTTCTAGGTGGGAGAAGCTGGAAACGAGGGTCCAATCTTAACACTTGCCTCTCTCTCACCACTGTATTCTGTGTGTCTGAAGACCTTGTTTCACCCCTGAAAGATCTCAGATCCACACACTGCCCCCATCCCACTCTGCTAATTCCTTGGCTTCTCCAACTTGTTCTCTGTACAGGTGCCCCCGGGCACTAACTCACCAAGACCAAGCTCAAGGTCTTTCTCCTACAGCAGGGCCTTCTGGGCTTCTATTTCTCATCAAATAGTACCCTCTCCAGTTCTACCCGAGGGAACTGGGACTACTTCTTGGGTCCCCCCTCTCCCTCCAGTAACCCACCCTTTGCCAGGCCTTGGGGATTGTCCTTCTGGAAGGCCTTGGAGCCATCCACCCACTCACGGGGTGTTCACTGCCTCCAGCCTTTCTCAGGACACCTTCACCTCCCACCTGCACCACAGAAATGGCCTCCCGTGACCTCTGGGGTCCACGCAGCACCCTGGCTTCATCATCCCCAGAGAAGCCAGAGGGACCTTTCCCAACCACCAACGTGACGGGGCCGCTTCCTGGCTGAAAACTGTTTTTGATTTCCCTCCGCCCTCAGGATGAAGATAAAAATCCCCATTGCACTTTCAGGGGCCTGGCCACTACCCCCTGTCGCCCCCAAGGTGTGGCCACAGCAGCGCCCAGCACAGAGCCCAGCCAGCGCCCCACCCTGACATCCCTACAGTGCACTTCCAAACACTCGTCAGCCTCTGAGATTCGCTTCTTTACTGGCTGCACGTCACAGGTGCCCAGTGAATGTCTGTGGGATAAACGAGCGGGTGAAAGAGCCAATCAAGGAAACTTCCAGGTGATGGGTGATGAACTCATCCAAGAAAACGGCAGAGCTTAAAGAACCATGAGCTGTGCGCCTGGGCCCTGGAGGGCTGTCTTATTCACAGCTGTGGACACGGAGTCTAAAATAATTGCTGGTCACCTTAATCTGGAACTCTAGTCTCTGTGCCCACTCCCCACTTCCCTTCACATGTCCTCCTTCACCTTCCAGCTGGAAGCACATTCTCTCCTGTGTCTGGACACACCCGGCTCCTCTGGGCCGCAGGGCCTTGCACGTGCTGACATCTCTCCAGCAGCCCCCCTCCTTCAAACTGCAGCTCCAGCATCCCTTCCTGAGAAGAACCTTCCTGAGCCCTGGACTCGATCAGATCTCCTCACAGCACGCAGGCCCTTGCCTTGACATGGCTTATCTCATTTTGTAATCACATATTCGGGTAATTCTGCCCCTACGGGCTCTCGTCCTGTCCCATGAAGGCAGGGACTGTGGGGTTTTCCTCGCCCCACCACACAGGCCAACATCCGACACAGCAGCTTGTCTAGAGAGGTCCCCAATGACCATTTGGTGATTTTTATCTTGCAAAACAAGTGTTGCTACTCTTATATCCTTTATATATGTGATCCTAAAAGTCTAAGAGAACAGGTAGGCAAGGGATTCAGCACACAAGTCAAAAAGGAGAGGTACAGGAGTGCCTGGGTGGCTCAGTCAATTGAGCATCTGACTCTTGGTTTTGGCTCAGGTCATGATCTCAGTGTTGTGAGATTGAGCCCCACATTGGCTCTGCACTGGGCGTGGAGCCTGCTAAAGATTCTTTCTTTCCCACTCCCTCTACCCCTCTCCCCCCTCTAAAAAAAAAAAAAAAGGAGAGATACAAACAGTTAATCAAGCTTATTAGCAATAAAAGGAATGCAGGTTAAAACAAAACAAAGTATCATTTCAATATGATAATTTGCAAACTCCTTAGAAAGTAATTGTAATGTCTACAGGTTCAATGCAATCTCTATCAAAATTCTAGCAATCTTTTTTGCAGAAATAGAAAATCCATCCTAAAATTCATATGGAATTGCAGGGAACTCCAAACAGCTGGAACAATGTTGGGAAAAACAAATAGGAAGCCTCCCACTTCCTGATTTCAAAACTTCCCGCAAAGCTACAATAATTGTAACAGTGTGGTACAGCCATGAAGACAAGGCTTCTAGACCAGTGGAACAATTAGACCAGGAGAATAAAATAGATACCCCAGAAATAAATCCTCACATAACTGGTCATTTGATTTTCAGCAAGGGTGCCAAGACCATTCCATGGGGGAAAGGACAGTCTTTTCAACAAAGGGTGCCGGAGGGGCGTCTGGGTGGCCCAGTTGGTTGAGGGTCCAACTTTTGATTTCGGTTTGGGTCATGACTCAGGGTCATGAAATTGAGCCCTGCGTCCGGCTCCATGCTGAGTGTGGGGCCTCCTTAAGGTTCTCTCTCTTCCTCTTCCCTCTGCTCCTCCCCTGCTCATGCTTTCTCTCTGTCTCTCGAAAAATAAACCAAAAAAACATGCTGGAAAAATTGGATATCCACACGCAAAAGAATGAAGCTGAACTCTTACCTAACACGATATGAAAAGTTAACTCATAAGGAGAGCACATATTGCGTGGTGCACTGGGTGTAATACGCAAATAATGAATCATGGAACATTACATCAAAGACTAAGGATATACTGTATGGTGACTAACATACGTAATAAAAAATTACTATTAAAAAAAAAAGAAAAGTTAACTCAAAATGGATCAAAGACATAAACATAAGAGCTAAAACTAGAAATCTCTTAGAAGAAAAACAGGAGAAAAGCTTCATGACACTGGGTTTTGCAATGATTTCTTGGATATAACACTTAAAAACACAGGTAACAAAAGAAAAATAGAAAAAAAATTTGACTTCACCAAAATGAAGAATTTTGGTGCATTGAAGGACACTATCAACAAGAGTAAAAAGGCAACCCACAGAATGGGAGAAAAGATGTGTTAATTGTACATCTGATATGGGATTAATATCCAGAATATATACAGAACTCCTAAGACTCAAAAACAAAAAAACAAACTACCCAACTTGGAAACAGCCCAAAGACTTGAACACGCATTTCTGCCAAGAAGATAATCAAGTGACCAAGAGGCACATGAAAAGATACTCAACGTCACTAATCATCGGGGAAACGCAAATCAAACCCACAGTGAGATACGACGTCACACTTGACTTACACTTCCCATCGCTTCACTCCTTTAGGATGCTCTTATAAAAACAATGAAAAAATGTGGAGAAACTAGAACCCCTGTGCATGGCTGGTGGGGATGGAAAATAGCAAAGCCTGTGGAAAACAGTACGGCAGTTCCTCAAAAAATTGAAAACAGAATTACCATAAGATCCAGGGATTTTACCTCTGGGTGAAAAAGAATTGAATCGAATTGAAGTCAGGGATCCAAAGAGATCTTTGTACACCCAAGTTCGTTGCAGTGATATTCACAGGAGTGGAAACAACCCAGGGTCCACCAGCACGTGAATGAGCAAAGAAAATGTGGTGTATCCACACAACGGATGCTAAGGATTCACGTGTGTCGCCTCAAAAGTCCAATGTTGAAGCCTTAACCCCAAATGGGATGGTATTTGGAGGTGGGGCCTTTGCAAGGAGATTAGGTTTAGATGAGACTGTGAAGGCGAGGCCCCGTGATGGGGTCAGTGCCCTCGTAAGAGGAGACGCCAGTCCACTTGCTCTCCCGCTCTCTGTCCCCACCACTGACGGTGTAGACAGAAGGTGGCCCCTAGAAGCCAGAAGAGCATTCTCACTAGAAATCAACCATGCTGCCATCTTGATTTTGGACTTCCAACTTCCAGAACTGTGAGAAAATGCGTTCCTATTGTTTGTCTCCCAGTCTCCGGTGTCTCGCAAAGGCAGCCCGAGCGAAGACAATGGAATATTATCCTGCCTCACAAAGGAAAGAAATCCTGATACACACTAAAACAAGGCTGAACCTCGAGGGCATTCTGCTCAGGGACATGAGTCAGTCACAGAAGGACATCACTGCAGGATTGTGCCTGCATGGGACAGCTTGAGAGACAGGTGAGGTAGAAGCTGGCTGGCAGGGGAGGGCGGGGGAGGGCGGGGAGGAGCACAGGGAGTCAGTGTCTCATGGGGACAGAGTTTCAGTGTTGCAAGATAACAATGGCTCTGGGGATGCACGGTGACGACGGGTGTGCCACGGCGTGAGTGTATTTGATACCACACAGCTGCACACTCACAATTGGCAAATTTTGTTGCGTCTAATTTACCACAATTTAAAATTTTTTTATATTATTTTTTCCCACAATTAAAAAAATAAATAATATTCTTTTCGAAGGTCATAGCGGCTCACACGACATAATGCTTCCTGTTCAGGCGCTTTATTTGTTTCAGGGACTGGTCCTCAGAACCGCCCTGGAAGATGAATAATATGCTTCGCATTCGTCCCATCGGGAAACTGAGGCACTGGCTCTCGTCGGCACCCGGCAGTGCCTGGGCGGGATCCAGCCCGCAGACGGATTTGCAGGTAGGGTTTTACTGGAGTCCGGCCATGCCCATTCATGACCCATCGTCTCGGCTGCTGTCACGATCCACCTGCGGACTGGAGGGGTTGCCGCAGAGACGGCGCAGCCCCCGAAGCCCGGAATATTCGCCTCCAAGTCAGGGCAGCTTCGCGCACCGTTTGCAGGGCCCAATGCAAAACGAAGGTTCGAAGCCCCTTGTTTATAGACTGTTGAGACTCTCAAAGCAGAGGCAGAAGAGCGTTAAACCAAACGTGGCCCCTCTGAGCCGGTGGCCCCTGTGATTGTCCAGCATGAGGCCCAGGAAGGCGCCTCCTCCGCCCTTCACAGAAGAGCCGAGCAACCCTGCGCTAGAAAATCCGGGGAGCCGCCCTAACGTCAGAACGAGGGTTCGGAGCGAAGCAGGGGTCCCGGATCTGTGCTCCTGACCTCTCTACTTCTCTGGGGGCTCCCGCCAGAGCGCCGGTGCCCTCAAGGAGACTCCGAGTTTGAGCACAGGGTGTCCACAGAGCCCAGAGACCGCATGGACGAGGCAGCTCTAACCGGTTCCTGCGACAAGTCCTGAACCGGTGCCCTGCTCTCCACCTCCCCCAGCACCGCGGCTGACTCACCTGGATGCCTGTGAAGGCTCCTCCCCCGTTTCCTGGTCGCCTCCCCTCCGACCCTCTCCCCTCCACCACCCATTCTGCTCACCTGTCGCTTCCTCCCTTTGGACCCCTGTGGCCTCCCGGCTCTGTCCCAAACAAGCCTGGCTCGCTGGCCTCAAGCCCTTGTCCTGGCTTCTCCTTCCAGGGCACCCGTAGGCTCTCCGGGTCTCACGGCTGCCCCGTGTCTTCCAGGTCTCAGCTCAGATGTCCTCTGCTCCGAGGGGCCTTCCCGAGCCCCTCAGTCCCTGTGACAGCAGCTCGTAGCTATCCTGCAGACTCGCTTGCCCCCCGCCCGTCTCCCTCCTTTCCCCGCGAGAGGGCAGCTCCAGGGCCCACGCCTGGCATAGCAGGTGCTCGGTAAGTGCTTGCTGACTGAATAAATGGAGTATCAGAGTGATCTTCTTCTTTTTTTTTTTTTTAAAGATTTTATTTATTTATTTGACAGAGATAGAGACAGCCAGTGAGAGAGGGAACACAAGCAGGGGGAGTGGGAGAGGAAGAAGCAGGCTCATAGTGGAGAAGCCTGATGCGGGGCTTGATCCCAGAACGCTGGGATCACGCCCTGAGCCAAAGGCAGGCGCTTAACCGCTGTGCCACCCAGGCGCCCCTCAGAGTGATCTTCTAACTGGAGAGTCCATCGTCTTAAATGCAAAAGTTATCCATCTACCGCGATGTGTTCACTCCCTAGGGGCCTGAGGCCAACGACCTTAGGCAAGTCATTTGACCTTCTCGAGACTTGGTTTCCTTTTCTGTGACACCGAACGTCAGCCGAGAGGGCTCGTAAGACTCTTCCCCAATTCTGCATCACTACTCACTGCAGACCCCTCTGTTGCCATTTGCCACCCTTCCCACTGGGGAAGGAAGAAAAAAGGACCCATTTATTGTGTCCAGGGNAAGAGATGAAGCTTCCGACCCTACAAAGAAAAGATGTCCTTGTCTCGTCTTCACGTGTCCTGCCTTCGGCACCATGTTTTAATGCTGTAGCTTTCGAACGTTTTGGGACATCAAGTGCAGCCCTGAGCTCCTCCGGAGGTCCTGACGGGGCTGCCGCGCCTTGGACCGAAGGGAGCAAACCCACCGCCAGCTCGAGGCTGGTGCTGAAGTCGCTTTAAGGTCCCGTCACGTGGAACGCTGAAGAGTGAACGTGCAAAGATTCCTTTGAGTGTCTTCAGTCTAGACTCCAAATGCCTGAAAGTCTGCACATAATCATTAACTTTTATTAGGGACGTATCGGGCTTTACTGCAGAAATAATGTAATTATTTGCTAGCTCCCCATTAGCTCTCACTCGTAGGGGCAGGAGGACCTGTGTGGAGAGCTGCTAGATTTGGGACAGAGGTTTTCCTCGGGCACTTTCCAGTTATTACAGCCAGGGAAAGGCCATAAAGTTGACATCCGGCACCAGATCACTTTTACAGCTGGAAACCACCGAAGCTACTGTAGTTTTGTTCTAAGACTACAGCTCGAGTGTGAAACATCTCAGCATCCCACTTGCTACCTGTATTTTTATTTTATTTTATTTTATTTTATTTTATTTTATTTTATTTTATTTTATTTTATTTATTTTTTTGGTGGCAATAGCAGATACCAGAGTCAGGATATTATTTTCTCTACCTTGAGTGCTTTCATGCACTTCGACTAATAGGGCCTTCCCCTTCCTGGCTCCCATTATCAGGTTGCCTGCGACACCGTGACCCTTTCCATCTCTCCAATATCCAAATCTGTGCGATGTGTCTCAGGAGAGGCAGAAGTTAGTCACCAACACCCAATGTTACAAATAGCCTGTCCCCAGCTTTTCTAAAGAGCTAGCCGAGCTTGGGAATCCGTGTTAGCGAGGACCCAGGTGACTGGCTCACTGCTCTTGCAGAGCGAATAGTCACAGGATGAATATAGGGTCACTGAAAATTTTTCTTTTTGGAAAATGGGAACTTTCATTTTTCACAGCTTTATTGAGATACAGCTCACATGCCAGCCAGTTCACCCACATCAAGTGCACAACTCTATGGCTTTTCGTGTATTCATAGACTTGTGCCACCATCACCATGATCAATTTTAGAACATTCTCGTCACCCCAAAGAGAAACCCTCATCAATTAGCTATCATCCCTTCCAGTCCTCCCTTGCTGCCAGCCCCTGGCAACCACGAATCTGCCTTCTGTCTCCATGGATTTGCTTATTCTGCACATTTCATATAAATGGAATCCTACAATATGCGGTCCTTTCTGCCTGTTTCTTTCCTTTTGCGTACTGTTTCCAAGGTGCACCCCCACTGTGGCAGGTGTCAGTGCTGCGTTCCTTTTACTGCCAAATAATAGTCCATGGTGTGGATGAACCCCTTTATCCATTTATGGATTGATGAGTTACAGAATTTTAATGCTGGAAAGGACATGGCAGGTCCTCCGATGCAGCCCTCAATTTTACGAAGGAGAGAGGAAGCACACAGAGGGGAGGTGACTTGTCCAAAGTGACACAGCCAGACTGGGAGGTCTGACAGTAGGGCTTTGGTTTTGTAAATCATGAAATATTTCATGATACTGAAAAGTATAGAAAAAAAATGTAGTGAATTTTCAGTTCATAGTCTTCACCCATTTCCCTTTTGTGTTCCCTTTTATTTAATTACTTGTAAGAGTTCTTAGTAAATCCTAAAAGTGAATCATTTGTTGTTTATAAACTGTACCTCTCTTTTCCCAGTCTGTGGCTTGCATTGTCCTTTGTTTCTGCTGTTGCTGAAGTTTGGTGAACAGAAGTTTCTAATTTTAATGAATTGTCTGTCTTGTTATTTGTGGTTTGTACTTTCTGAGTCTTGGTTAAGAAATCCTTTGTGGGGCGCCTGGGTGGCTCAGTCTTTAAGCATCTGCCTTCAGCTCATGGTGTGATCCCAGGGTCCTGGGATGGAGCCCGCATCGGGCTCCATGCTCTGCTGGGAGACTGCTTCTTCCTCTCCCACTCCCCCTGCTTGTGTTCCCTCTCTTGCTGGCTGTCTCTCTCTCTGTCAAATAAATAAATAAAAATATTTTTTTTAAAAAAATCCTTTGTTAGTATTCTCCTAACTTTCCCTCCCAATGTTTTCAAATTTTGCTTTTCACATTTAATTCACCTGGAATGTACTTTTGTGTTTGGTATGAAGTGAATTAACTAATTTTTTTCTGGATGCACAATATGATTTTCAGCACCAATTATTGACCACTCCAGTCTTGTATCACTAACTTGTTGTAGGGGAGAAAAAAATATCTTTTTCCTTCTACCCTTCTAGGTTCTTTGGCAGGGGCTCTGTGGCAAAGACAGATCAACAAAAAGCATACAAATTTACTTAGTATAAGCTCTACATGACCCAGGAGTCTTCCCAAGGAAACGAAGACCTGAAGAATAGTTAAATCTGAGTGTTTTTATACTGGCTTTGATGAAGAGTGGAAAGTCATGGGAAAACATGATAGGACAATGGTGTATGAGCCAAGAGGAGTAAACTGGGGGAAACTTAGGAAGGTCTATTCATTCAGATTTCTCTTGGCATCCCCCAGTCTTTGGAGATAAGGATGCTCCTTTTCTCTGGGTACGGAGAGGGCACCTGTCCCATGAAGGCCTATGATCTATTTCAGGGGAATGTCAAAGAGTCCTTCCTGCAGTTGTCATTGCTCAAATTCCTTCCATTTAGATTATTCAATATGCCCAGGTGCCATATTTGGGGGAAGCATGCCTCAAACCCTGTCATGACAGTGCCACCTCTACCACATAAATAATACCCATATATCTCAGGTTTAATTTGGGGCTCTGTTCCTTTAGTCTGTTTGTATACCTCTATGCCAATACCACAAGTCTCAATTCCTGTAAGCTTATAATAAGTCCTAATATTTAGAAAGGCAAGGCCCACAACCTCTCACTTTTCTCTCTTTCTTCAAAATAGTATTAACTAGTTGTCCTAACTTGTTTGCTTTTCCATCTAAACTCCAAGATAAGCTTGTCAATTCCTCAAAATTCCTTTTGGGGCTTTGACTGGTATTGCATTGAGTTGATATATTAATATGGCATGTACTAACATTTTTATGAGATATTTAAGATCTCTATCCATGAAGATGGTATATAGCTCTCCTTTTTAATACATTTCAATACGTCATTTTAAATAATTTTATAAGTTGTCTAATTTATGTTATAAATTTTTTAATTGTAGTTCTACAAATTTCTTTACAGAAATCATACACATATTTTGTTATATTTATTCCTTGGTTATATAATTTTTCTTGCTCTTATAAATGGTAGTTTAAAAATTGTACTGTTGTTGGGGTGTCTGAGAGGCTCAGTCAGTTAAGCGTCTGCCTTTGGCTCAGGTCATAATCCCAGGGTCCTGGGATCGAGCCCCACATCAGGCTCCCTGCTCAGCGGGGTGTCTGCTTCTCCCTCTTCCACTCCCCTTGCTTGTGCTTGTGCTCTCTCTCTGTTAAATAAATTAATTAATTAAATCTTAGAAAAAATAAAAGTAAAAATAAAAAATAAAAATTCTACTTTTGCCAATATATAAGAATACACTTGAATTTTAAGTATTAACCTGAAATTCAACAACCATGATAAACTTTTAGTTCCAAAAAATGTATTAGTTCAAACATTCTCTTGCATTTTTATGCAGATGATCACTTTATCTGTGATCTATGACGGTTTTGTTTTTTCTTTTATACCGTACACCTTTTATTGATTTTTCTGTTCTTAATGCACAGGTTAGGACTTGAATCCTTCATATGGTTGAATGCAAGTGCAGACAGTGGGCACTGCTGTGTCATGCCTGACATTAAAGGAAGGCTTCTCATTTAATCTTTTTTTTTTTTTAAGATTTTATTTACTTGAGAGAGAGAGAGAGAGAACGAGTGGTGGGGAGGGGCAGAGGGAGACAGAGAAAGAAGCAAACTCCCCGCTGAGCAGGAAGCCCAACACCGGGCTCCATCCCAGGACCACGAGATCATGACCTGAGCCGAAGGTAGACGCTTAACTGACTGAGCCACCCAGGTGCCCCCTCATTTAATCTTAAAGTATGATATTTGCTGTAGGTTTTTGGCAAATGTCCTCCACCCCGTTATGGGGGATCCCTTCTATTTCTAATGAGTTATGAATCTTTAATCTGGTTTTAAGAACAGTTTTTATTAATTCATATTTTCATTACAGAAGTAAGATATGCTCATAGAAAAGAAATCAAATAGGAAGAAAGTAGAAACGCACCTTTCCAGCCCCAGCCCTTCTCTTCAAACAAAACCACTGTTAACATTTTGTTTTTCCTTCCAAAAATTCTCAGTGCACATATTAGCAGATAGTTGTATGCCCTGTTTTTCCACACGAAGAGATCACACTGTACTCCCGTTCCGTAACTGGATTTTTTCAAATAAAGCATCTTGGACATGACGCTATGCCAGCACACATAGGTCTACTTCATTCTTTTGAATGGCTGCAACATATCCCACCGGATGGATGCCCATGGTTGTTTAACCAGTTCCCTAGTAAGGTACCTGTAGGCTGTTTCCTCGCTTGTCTGTTAGTCTGCGTGCGGCTGTTACACATCACGCCTTAACGAGCAAATCTTTGTGCTTTTGTGCCGGTACATCAGCAGGACCAACAGGAAAAGTTCCCAGTTGTGAATCTCATTGTCTAACTCCCAAGCTTCCTTCCCTGAATCACCCTGCTCTTCACTAAAGGAGACTCAGGAAGACCGCCCTGGCCTCAATCAAGACCCTCCAAAACACGTGGGTCTTTGCGTCTCCTTCTCTCCCTGACAAGAAGTCAGGCCAGGGACACGGAGGGCAGTCAGCCCGCTTGCTGGTGCTGTTCCTGTGGACCCATGGGTTCCTCTTGGCCTGTCTCAGCCACTGCAGACTTTGGACCCAATTGTTTATCTAGACTCGCAGTGTCTCCTGCTCCTTCCTCGTCCATGTCCTGCCTACTTGGGTGCCTGGTACGTGTGGGCTCCTCCCCACGTTCAAGGACACCCGGGGTCTTGGACTTCGCTCCATGGTCTCTGCTTGCTCTTCCTGACGCTGACTCGCACTCTGCGTCTCCTGCCTCTTTGACTTTCGTTTTGTCCTTCTTGTAAAAACTGACTTCCCACCCCCACCCCTTGCCTGATCTTGGTCCCATGCCTCTGAAGGGGGATCAAAATATGCCATCCTAAAATATGCTACTTTGGCAGAAGGATAATTTTGGACTGAAGGCAACTGAGAGTAAGTGACCACAGGAAGGGCTTTCTGCCCCCAGCTGTCTGCCGGACCCTGCCAGTGAGGGTGTCCTAGGCTTCTCTTGTACCAGGACAGGGGGAGCAACGCTATCGCCAGAGATGGAGGTAGCACTGAGGCGGCTCTGCATAAGCAAACCTTATGAAATAACCCTGTCTGCCATTGGTTCCCCCATGTATTTCCCTTCCCACAATTTGCTGCCCCCTAGAAACCCCCCCTTTTTGTCTTGGCTCTTTTCCACAATACAGTGCCTTTTGTTGAAATGGTACACAACCCCCAAGTCTAATGGGGGGGGGTTCTTTGTGTTTTCAGTTTTCTGTGACACCCCCGTGTATGTAAAACTAAAAATAAAATCGGTATGCTTTTTTCTCCTATTAATCTGCCTTTTGTCAGTTTAATTTGCACACCCCACTCACAAACCTAAGAGGGCTGAGGAAGCTTTTCCTCCCCTCCATTCTCAGCCACAACCCTGTGCCGACCAAGTTCCCACGGGGAGTGCTTACTCCACTGAGCACAGTCTCTCACATACGCTCTACCCTCCAGCCAGGTGATCTTTTAAAATAAACACCAAATCGCCTTACTTTCTCTTTTAAGATCTTTTTATGGCATCTCAATGCACTTCGAGAAAACCCAGACACCACTTAGTGACCTGCCTCTGGTTCCCCCTGGCAACTCCTGTCACCACAGGGGGCCACAAGCTGCTCCTTCCTCAGTTCCAGCCCTTTCTCTCTTCCTGGTTTGGGTGTGCTGCTCTGTCTGCCGGGCGTGCCCTCCACCATCTCCGCGAGGCTCAGCGTCCTCCCCATTAGAAGGGGATATCCTTTATCGCAGCAGCCCCTGTCCTCCTCTGCCGGCTCATCATGTTTCCCCCACCAGACTGCAATGGATTTTCCTGGGAGGAATTACCTGTCCCCCAAAATACGGTGTCGACCAACAGGCCCCACCTTCCCAAAGGATGTGGCAAAAACCCAGCCACTCAGACTCTCTCCTCTGGAATTTGACCCCTGACAGTCTGGCATTTGAATTTTCAACAACAACAAAAGAGTTGGAGCAGATTTATTTCAAAGGTGGCGCCCTGAAGGGAATGGCCCTTGGCTGTTGTTCTTTTGACAATCTGTCCCCCTGGCTGCTTCTCCCCACCCTCTCTCCCCCCATTCCTGCCCATCCCCCTCCCTTCTTTACACCCCCTCCTTTTCCTTCTTTTCTAAGAGTTTCCCCTTCTCTCCCCTAGTCTCCCCTCCTCATCAATCCAGCTGACTGAATTTCTCTTCTTTGCACTCAAAGAACCTTCTGACACTCTCCACCGCTTCCCTCCCCTCCTCTGCCCCCGCCCCCGCCTCCCCCATCTATCCGGCGCCCTCTATAAATATTTGGTGAAGGAATTAACAAAGGCTAATAATGAACGTGTGGCACTTTTCAAGGGGAGGAAAGACACACCGAACAGGAGTGAAGCCTTTCGAGAAAAGCGCAAACAGCGGAACGATTCCTGAATCATATGCTGTTGGCTGTTTATGCCGCTTCCTTGGGCGCAGCCACGCGGCTTCTAGGAGCCGGCTGGGAGGGATGAACGAAGCTCTGTACCCACATCCCTCTGCACTGAATCACCCGTCGCACCACCTTCACCCCTGTGGCTGATATCCGCGGTAAAAGTATGGGATTTTTTATTATTACTAGTATTCTGATGAAAGGGAACCTTTACTTGATGAAGGAGTGGAACTCCATTTTCCAATAATTTTCTAAATGCTGGAGACCGGCTGTTTCACCTCTTGACCTCATGTGTTGCTAAACGGATTCTTTTCTCTTTCGGACCAAGATGTGTTGCTGCGTTCCAGTGACCCAGAGGAAGATGTGGAAGTGAGTGCTGGGCGGGAGGGAGACCGGCACAGCACAAGGAGCTGAAGGTGTCTGTCCCCAGGCTCCGCGACGGCCACCGAGTCCCAGCTCCCAGCACGCTGCAGGAGCTCAATTAATCCATGTTCCATGGCTGCCTCTTGCTCCTGGTGTTTTTGTTCAAAGGCTAACGTGGCAATAAAGCAACTTCTTTTTTCCTCTTGTTTCAGACGTAAACTAGAGAGATGGAATTCGGAGTTGGAAGATCCTCTCCCAGCGTCCGTCTGAACAGGAATTCCCTCTAGACCCTTTCTGCATTTCTGCACAGTTCTGGATTTGGGCAGTTTTCCCTTCTGTGAGGCCAAAGACCATATTGCAAGTGTAGACAAAACGAGTCTACACTCGAACATGTGATCAGTCCTCAAACATTTGGAGGCATCCTATCCTTTTCTCTGGGACCAGCCCCCAAGCCCTCAACTAAAATAACCTCCCGCCTCCCCATCCGACTCACTCTTTCCACTACCACTCCACCCCCTTAACCGTAGACCAACCTCTGTCTATTCCCCAAAACCGGGGTCTCCAGGCCTGAGTCCCGGCCCTTCTTCCCCAATCACTCTAAAGGGTCTATCTCACTCATGCCCATGACTCTAAACATCTTAGTCACTTAATGTTTTCCAGATTCACACGTGCGGCCCCGACGCCTGGTCCCCACGCCAGACCCACACCTTCACTCAGCTCTCTGGCCCCTCCCTTGATGTCACACCACCTCACACTCTACCTGCTCCCACCTGGCCCCTCTCTTAGCGAGCAGCAGCCCCTTCGCCGCCGCTCAGACGCAAACCTGGGAGTCCCGCTGCTTTCTTCCTTTCCCTCCCCTCCTCAATCCCAATTAATCTCCAAGGCTTATTGCTTGTATCTCCACGGCTTCTCGAATCCCTCCTACTCTCTACCACCCCTGCCATCACTCTAGTGCAAGAATTTCTTGTCTGAGTGGTTAGAGGAGCCTCCCCTCACTCCTTTCGAAAAACCCATTGATGACTTCCCATGGGACCTAGAATAAAATCAAAATATGAGCCACCGTCCCTGACTCTTCACCTTCATCCTCTGAGTTTCTACTCTGATCACAACCGTCTACACTCTGGCCTTATTTTGGCTCCTTGGGAAAACCAATCTCTTTCTACCACAGGGCCTTTGCATATGCAGTCTGGGTCCCCTCCTTCTGGCAAGGTTGCCTCCTGCTTCCCTGAGCCCCCTGGTACTTTCGTATAACACCTAGACCAATGTGTCATTTAACAAGAAATTTGTGAATACTTACTTATACATATTTTTGCTGCATGCCTGTTGCCACAACTAGATTCTAAATTCCATGCAGGCAGAAATCTGGTCTGTTATCTTTCTCCCATGTCATTCCCAGCACCTAAGAAAGCTCTTGGCACATAGCAGGTGTTTGCTAACTATTTGCTGAGTGAACATGCTAATGGTTCAAGCATACATCTCCTGCCAGGCTCTCCGCTGGTGGCCCATCGGCTAAGCAGCTCTAACTACTCAAAACCCACCTCATGCTCTCTCTCCCCAGTCTGTTTCTCCTTGCGTAACCTGGGTCTCAGTGAACAGCCCCATGACCCTGGGGGCCACCATCACCCCCACATTCAGAGTCAGGCCAAGTCTTGTCCATCCTATCTCCTTAATAACTTGTATTTCTGTGCCGAGCTTGCTTGCTTTTTCTTTTTTTTTTTTAAGATTTTATGTATGCATTTGAGAGAGAGAGCATGATGGGGAGGAGGAAGCAGAGGAAGAGGGAGGGAGAAGCAGACTCCTCACTGAGCAGGGAGCCTGATGTGGGGCTCGAAGCCAGGACCCTGAGATTGGGACTGAGCCAAAGGTAGACACTTAACCGACTGAGCCACTCAGGTGCCCCTCTGGGCCAAACTTTCTGTCCTTACCGCTCTGAAGGTTCTGTTCAACCTGCAGACCTCACACCCAGTTGCCTTTATAGCTTCTGATCCCAGGACACCCTCCTTCCAAAATTGCTGTCTGCACCCCATCAGCAAAGCACCGTTCCTAACTTCCGCATGAAAACATCACTCCTTCCTTTGTCATTGGTTGGGGGGACATCTCTCTGTCCCACTCACCCCCCCCCCAAGAGAGGGTCAACTTCCCCTACCAGTGTGTTTGCAAGAAGGGACTGAGCGCCCCTTCCCACACCAGCCATGCCCTGCTCCTTGGTGCCTGCAGCTTTCGAACTTAGGGAAGACTTGGCAGGTCCACTTGGCTAGGAAACCAGCAAGGCCATATCATGTTCTGGGATATCCTCTTTGTTCAGAAATAAAAATGATGCTTTGATCTCCACCTGCCGACTCCTGTCCCAAGTGCACCATCCTAGTGCCTACCCCCGGAACAGCGAACCTTAAACGTAAGATAAAAGCGTCTGGCACAGAAGTTCTTCAGAAATATCAGGTAAGAGAAACTTGATAGGGAAGAGGATTATTATCAGCCCCGGTAAACCTCAGCAGTCCTGCCAAGCCCCGGCTCTGGGGACTCACACATCAAGCCAGGGGATGTGTTCATCCAAAGTAAAGCTGTGCACTCGAGTGGGAGGGAAAGAACAGCACTTCATGAGCAAGCCCCAAACCACACCATGATCCCTCAAACCAGAGTGGGGCTGCCCAGAACCAGCGCGCCCGGTCTCTGCGGGGGCTGCTTTCATTTCCTGCAGCCTGCAACCCACTTACTCTGCACTGAGGGCCAGTGCTCGCTGGGGCCATGACTCAAAGCCTTGTCATCTTCCGATTAGCTTCTCCTTCTTCCCCCTCCTTCTCCCCCTCTCCCTCCTCCCCCTCCTCTCCCTCCTTCTCTCCCCCTTCTCCTCCTCCATCCCCTCCTCCCCCTCCCCCTCCTCCTCCCCTTCCTGTACCTTCCCCTCCTAGTTCTCTCTCTCCCCCTCCTCCCAACCAAATCCCAGGTCTGCCAGGTCTACCTCTGAATGATTCCGGGACTGTGTCCTCCCTGCACTGCTCCTGCTGCTTGCTTCTCCGGAGGATTTATTCCCACTTCCCAGCTGCATGGCTCCCAACCAACCCTCCCCCACTCTGCAGCCAGAGGCCTCCTTGCTCTTGTCATCCCCAACTTGGAAACCCCTTGACAGCTCCCACTGCTCACAGAATAAAGTCCAGACATGTCCCTCATCAGCTCCTTTTTCAGCTTCTGGTCTTCTCGGCCTCCCCCTGGGCCCATCAAGCAGGCAGGGGAGGGGGGGAGGGGGCAGACACACGAGCCTTCTTTCCCCCACAGGCCCTGCCATCCGCAGACGTCTCCTGTCCTATTAACCTCTCAAAGGTAGGACGCCCGTCCAGATTCTTAGTTCGAAATGGCAAAACTGACTGGCTAATTTAGACAGAAGGACAATGCTGGCAGGGGACCGTCTAGAGCAGCAACCAGTAGGAAGGCTCAGAACCAGACTTTAAAACGGCCAGGGTGCCGCACACCTTGGGCCAGGCCATTTTCGGGGTCCGGTCACGTGCGCTGTAACCACAGCTGGGGCACAGTCTGCGATCACCATAACTTGCTGTGGGTCTGTACTTACTTCGAAATAAGCAGTTTTAACGAAAGAAAGACGAGCCAGAGCCAGACACGGACAGGGCAGGGATGCTGGCCACGGCAGACAGGCCCGTGCTGCGCACACCCATTATTGTGCGGGGCCGACGGTGCTGGCGAAGTCTCGCACCAGTCCCCACTTCCACATGTGCCACCCGAGAGCACCGGATCAGCCGCACCCAGGTCTCCGATCCATGCCCCAGCTACGAGGGAGGAGACAGGCTCGTCCTCACCCGTCTGTCCAGGCAAGTGAGGTCTGTTCCCACCAAGGCTCCCAACTAGGCAGCTAAAATCAATGATGGGAAGCCAAGGAACAGGGCACAGTCCTCTGCAGGGAAAGTCTGTGGCCCCGTAGCCAGGAGAGTTTGCATATCTTTATCACAGCAGCGCTGCGACACCCGAGTCATCGGTCATTCAACGGACATTAACAAGCGCCTACCTGGGCCAGCCGTGCAGGGGCTGCTGCAGACAGCAAAGCAAGCAAGACGCGTGTGCTCAGCGTGCTGGCCGTCCTCCCCGGCCGTCCCGCAGGTTTCCTCCCTCTTTGCCTGCTGGGACCCCCTCCACAGGAACATGCAGAAACAACATGGGACAGGAGAAATCCTGCTTTCCCGTGGCTCCCGTGGCTCCTGTGGCTTCCATGGCTCCTGGCAACACTGCTCCTTTGTCTGCTGTGACCCCCCAGGTGTCCTGCCCTGATCATTTTCCGTTTCCCTTTCGATTGTGCTATGCATTCCTGAGATTACTCTCAGAGGTCCCTATTTTGTATTTGCCCATGGGTAGGTAACTTTCTTTTCTTTTTAGGTACCTGCTCTTAAACATCTCATCTTCCCCCTGGAACGAACCCTGGGGAACCCTCTTCGGAAAGAAAGTCGTTTGTAATGACACAGTTGGAACTACTCTGAACCGATCTCCCCTTTTGAGATGCATGTCTTAGAACCATGAGACTTCCCCACACCTTTTGAGATCTCCCATGCCTAACTCTGTGTTATCCTTCCCGGATATCGTGAATCCTAAAATCACACAGTTGGCTACTTCCAGATGTCTATCATGTCTATTTGGCTAACAGTCCCTCCATAGGGTGGCCATTCCTGGGAGTAGTTCTGTTGAGACAAGAAATTGTTAATAAATCAAGAATTTGTCAGAAGCCTCACGATCTAGTTTCCACATAGTAACAAACATGGCCTTCTTAAAACATGTCACCCCCACTGTTGAACACCCTGAAATCCTCTGCCCTTCTCAACAAGCTTGTCCTGCACCACTCCTACTGTGTTCTTTCCACTCTTTGAATATCGCCAACCCTTTCCTGCCCCAGGACCTTTGCACCTGCTATGTTCACTCTCCTTTGCTTAGCTAGTTTCTCCTCTTCCTTTAGATCCTAGGGTGGATTTCACAACCTCCAGGAGGTTTCCTCTGATTACACTTCCCTCCTTAGGTCCCTCTCAGTTATTCTCCACCTTAGCTCCTTGCTTACTGAGTGCCGAGGTCATCTTGCAATTACAATATTTCTTAGTCTGTTAACTTGTTTGGTTTTGGTTCTGGTTTTTGCTTGCTTACTGCCGTTGGAAGGCCAGGTTTGGGAGAACAGGGACTATGACACCTGTCTCGTTCACCACTGTGTCCCCAGCACCTATCCCAGTGCCTGGGCAATGATGGATGCTCAGTAAACATGGCTGGGGGGGGGGGTGCGTGAAAGAATCTGATTTTTGTGAAGATGCTTCCAGTGGATGTCTCACTTCTAGACTCTGCTCTCTGCACATTTGCAGAGCTCGGTTGGAAACAGGATGGACCTTCTCCTGGGTTCAGGTGGCCTGCAGTCTGGTGTAATGACAGCTACCTTCTGTCCTTCTCTTAGCTTTACCGTAAGTCCCTCTTCATCCCACGTCCCTCAGACTTACAGCCAGGTCTCTCTGTTTTGGATGGAGCCCTGACTACTTCACTCTGTGAGATCCCACTTCCGGGCCACAAGTATCACTTCTGCCTGTCCTCACTGTTCTCCCGGTGAATCACCGGGTACTTCCTGGCCTCCCATTCTTTCTTCATCACCCGCTGTCCCACACAGCAACCCAGATCGCTGGTTCCTGGGAGTTTTTCTCCCCCCTCTGCAATATTCAGCTCACAGCATGCTCGGTATGCAGCCGGGCCTTGGGCAAATGCATTGTGTCCCTGGCCCCTGCGTCCCACCTCCAGCGAACAGCCTCCGCATTCTGGACTCTTAAGATCTGCAAGATCCAGGAAGTCAAAATTCAAATAACCAATCATTCATCTCTCTCATTTTCTTTTTCAGCTCCCCACGTCAGCAGGAAGAGGTTGGGAAACCTCTCTGCTCCCTCCCTCAGTGCTGGGCCGGGGCCCCAGTCTTCTGAGGGTGCTGCCGGGCGGCCAGTGCCACAGGCTGGGGGTAGGGGTGGGGCTGGGCGGCCACTCCAGGTAAGACTCGGGGAGACCACACATCTCCCATGGCCATGTCAGGTCCAGGGGGCCCCGCCACGCCCCTTCGCTGGGAGTACCCCACCCCTGTGACTCATCCTTCTCTCCCAGACAACCTCCCTGATTCTCTGGAAGACATGGTTTCTCCCCGGGGCCTTCCCACCCCCACCTGACTCGGGTTTTGATTCCTTGAACTGTCCTATTATTCTGTGAGCACATGTGACCGGGCCCTGCTCTCTGCAAAGGCCCAGGCGCCACACCAGACCGGCTCACACCTTCCCTGAGCCCCAGCCAGCAGCTAGGCTTTCTCCTCTGTGCCGAGCCCCAGTCTCCTGCTCTCTTTGGTCTTGGCCTGGATTTAGAGGGATCGACTGCTTGCTTCCTTCATTCCTACTGGAATGTAAGGCTGGATCCATTTAGAAATGGAAGCCTGAGGTCAGGACCACCTCTGCCCCATTTGTCCCGCAAACCCCAGCACCAAGCAGTCCCTGCGCAGTGCAGGCTCTCCGATCTTCGTCGAATGAATGAAGACACTACTTCTGGGAACTCTTCATCCTCCCCAGGGAAGCCAAAATTCGTCCTGGATGGCTTCGTCTGCTCTCTGGGCTTGACAACCAGCTTGTATCTGCGGCTGCTCTCACCCAGAACGATGCGTGCTGCTTGTCGACCGTCCTTGGGACTGCCGTCTTGGTGTCTGGGTTGGGAATGGGATCCCCAGAGGGGTTCTGAAGGTCCACGGCTGCGAGGTGATGAGTGTGAAGTACCCATTTGGGTGCCCGGCACGGCCAATACAGGCAGGTACCATGACTACAACAGTCAGGAGCAGAAGGAAGAGGAGGAGTTTGACAAAGGTGACAGTGCTGACCAAGGTGAGGACGAGGACCCTCCCTGGCTTACTACCGAGCTGAACTGCGTCTATTTCCTAAGCTTGGTTTCATCCCTACCCCATCCTGAGGAAGCGTTAAGCCACTCCTTCTCATACTTTCATATTTTCTCCTACCCGGGAGCAGGAATAAAGGCTTGGCTCCTATCAACCAATGACGACCAGTCAGCACGGCCAGTGAGAGCAGCCAGGCAGTGAATCACCTGGCAGATGGGAGGAAAACCTTCCAAGGAAGAAAAGCATTCACATTTCTTTTTTTTAGATTTGTAAGTCTGTGCAAGCAGGAGCTCTTATCGGTTTTGTCTCCACACTCAGGAAATGGATATTCTTGGGATCTGGAGAGGATACAGATAGGTCTAGAAAGAATTTTCAAATGTTTCCATGCCACAATGATAAATGGGATGTTCCTTTCCCCCAGTGATTTATCATGTAATAAAATCTTAGGGATCAGATTTAATTATAGAACAACCCATCTTAATGAATTGAATTAGAAAATATTGTAGGGGAGGAAAAAACTTTCCTTTTCTCTCTTAGGTTCTACGCCTGGGGCCTATGAATTAGGCTGACAAAAGACAGATTAGCAGGAAATAGGCATATAAGTTTTATTTGTCGTAATATTTTCATTTTCACATGGGCAGAAGCCTTCATAGAAGAGAAGCACTTATACTTGGGGAGTTTATATACTATTTTAACAAAGGGGGATAAAATGTGGAGAAGTGACAAGACAAAGGAAAAGGTGGGTGGGCTTCTAGGGATGGTGAATGTGGGCAGATAAACGTACTGGGGAAAGTAATGAAGACAAGGGTTATTTAGTAAGGTTTTGTTTATGTAGACTCATGTCAGCACCATCCCCATCCCTGGTGATATAGAATCTTCTTCCCTTCCTCGTAGGAGGAAGGGGGGAAATCTTCAAAGGAAAATATAGACCCTACTTTCACGTAGATAGCAGGAGGGCAGAATGCGTTTCCTGTGTCTGCTTTTTCTCCTTTGCCTTCAGCTCAAAATAATCCTCATGACAAAGTAGCATATTTTGGGGTGGCATAACTTAATCCCCTTTAATATTTTTAAAGAAATGTAATTATATTACCCTCAAAACTGTATAGAAACACAAAGGAGAGGAAAAAAGAAGCTTGCTCCTTGGAGACACAAGATTTATTCAGGAAACAGAGAAGGATCATTGAAATCAACATTAAGTTACAAATGAGGGCAACTAAAATCACGGCAAGAATGTTTTTCTCTTACACAATATGTTTTCCCTCCGATCTTTCTTGTGCAGCAAAACTTTTTTTTATAACGTATATGTAAATGATTGTATACTTCAAACTAGTGAGGCTGACATAGGTAATGCTTGATGTGACTTATTATTTAGAAGAGGGTAAATCATTCAAAAGGAAAAGTATCTTATTTGTAGGTTTCCTAAAAAGTGTGGTCTTAGTATCCCTGTGAACGGAGGGGACGGGTTCCCTGACCTTCTAGGAGCCTGTATCACATCACGCCTCTGCTCAGCCCCAAGGTAGATGCCTGGGCTCTCGTCAGCTTGAGCACGAATGCCCAGGCCTGCCTTCCCCTCTTGAATTATGCATAGCACGGAAGGTAAGGGAGTTATTGCTTTGGGCAGAGAGGATTAACTCCGGGCCTTCCAAAGACATTCATTAATTTCAGTGGAGGCTAAGACAACTGACATTCACATCCAGGATCGGGACGACTGACGCTACTCAGACTCTGTCCTCCCCAAAGCCCAGTGTTCTATAAAATGACATTTTAAACATTTTCCCATCTCCTGAAGAAAATGGAATTAATTTCATTATATATGAGCACAATCACAGAAGACCATACGGTTAAAGTTGAGAATTATATTTACTGTAACATCAAAAGTAGTGGTTTTTTGCTCTTAGGAGCTTTATAATTTTTGTAGCTATTTACTAAATAACTCTTTAAATTAACAAAGCATCAAGGAGCAAAGTCAAGAGAAGGAAGCATTGTTTTAAATAACCCAAAGTTGAAGTCAGATTTTCTCATGGGTGTTGCCTACCCACTTGAGGTTGGGTCAACGTCTTGGACGGTGACCTAGTGCCCAGAGAGAGGAAGCTTTTAGTAAGTACCCAGCTGACTGAAGTAGCCCTTCTCCTTCAGGGTAGAAATCCAGAGTAATCACCCACAGCTAGCAACCTGCGAGCCCCAGTGGGCTCCCAGGCAGGGGGCATGAAAGGTGTCCAGCCTGAAGGCGGTCCTAGTGGGACGGCTCCTGGTCCCTACAGGAGGCCAGCCTAGGCAGTTAGTGTTTTCTGCCTCAACTCCCTCTTTTAAGAGTTCTTGCCCTTTGCACATCCATCCATCCCTCTGCAAACAAAACACACACAGGGTGCCCGGCACTGCTCATCCCAAAACAGGGGTCCCTCCCGTCACCAGGAGCTGCAGAATCTCAGCTGGGGACCATGGGTCTGTAAACCCTCCACTCCCACCCACAGACCCATTTTCTGGAGAATAAAAGCAAATCAGACAAAAGAGCATTATGCTCTGACCCTTTCTTTTTGAGCTCAACTGCTGGGGTTTTGCAGTTTTGAGCTGAATGAGGGTGACTTCAGCCAAATCCGGCTTGTTTCAGAATAAATGTAAAATAAATTCAGACGGCCCTGACTCACAAGAGATAACCGTCCAGCTGCTCTGGGCAAATGTTAAAGAACCGAGATGGGGTGTATTCAGCACTGAGCCGTGCCTGAGGCCCGGAGCCCCGAGAGTACCTCGATAGTCTCCACCAGGCCTGAGCAGCCTGGTTATGTTATATGGCAGAGACACCTGCGCGCTCAAGTCCAAAGCCAGAGTTTTCTGCCAGAGCTGTCTTCCAGGACTCCAAGCTCACGCCCTCTCTGGGCAACCCCTGGGAAATTTCTGTAAGTCATGGTGATTAATACACGGAAAGGGCCGGCAAGTGGCGGCTTTGAAACCCATTCTTATGTCACACCTTGTCTTTTTTCTAGCTCTAGAATGGCTTTTTGGGGCGCCTGGGTGGCTCAGTGGGTGAAAGGTCTGCCTTCCGCCCAGGTCATGATCCCAGCATCCTGGGATCGAGCCCCACGTGGGGCTCCCTGCTCCGTGGGGAGTCTGCTTCCCCCTCTGCCCCTGGCCCTGCTGTTGCTCTCTCTCCCTCTGCTCTCTCTCTCAAATAAATAAATAAATAAAATCTTTAAAAATAAATAAATAAAATGGCTTTTTTCTGGGGCAGACAACAAGGCCCATCAAATGTCAGGGCGGAGAAGCAGCAGCTCCTTGTGGGGCACCATCCCACCATCCCACCCTCCTGGGGGTAACTGGGTGCCACCTAGTAAACTTCTGTATTCTCTCCGTCAAGTGCGGATCCATGCTGCGGCCCTGAGCCCCCAAGAAACAGGACAAGCCTAAGAGGATGAGCTATGTCTGACCTTTAGGAGGAATCAAAAGCTAAATCTGTCCTCCAGTCTGACATTGCTCCCAGCTCAGAGGGGTTCATTACCTAAGAGAGGATGGGGCTGGGCTGATCTTGCAGGCGCTGGCGGGGGGGGCGCTTGTGCGCAGCCTGAGTGCCCCTGCTCAGGGTCTCCAGCAGCACCGCACAGCCCCCCACCCCAGCCCAACCCTGAACTTGGGTCAGTCCCTTTTCTCGGCCCCCAGGGACTCCCCCAGGTCACAGACAGTCCTGGAAGGTCCACCAATCCTGTCACTGGGTCAGGTGGCAGGAGAGCCAGGGTTCACTCCAGACCTGCGGCCGCTCAGACGAGCACTTCCAGAAGGCTCAAGTTCAGGAGTTGAGTAAAAATAAACACCGGCTATAAATAAGCGGGTAAATGTCTTCAAGGCACAAGCGCGACAAGGAGAAGGTGCCACCGCACAAGTGCTCACTTGAAAAATTCTCGACGCGTAAAAATAACTTTGATAACCGCGAGAAGACGCCTGGCTCAGGGGAAAGGAATGGGCCCGTCGCCCCAGCCCGCTTCCCGCGGCGCGGCCGGCGGGCCCCCCCGCCGCCAGCGCGTCTTCGCCGTTAGCAGCAGGCCCCCTACCCACTCCAGCGCGGCACCCGGCGGGGCAGGGCGGGGGGCGGGGGAGCGCGGGGGCGGGGCCGGGCATGGGGTGGGGGTGGTCCGCGGGGGCGGGCCCGGGAGGCGGGGGCGGGGCCGCGTGACTCACCGCAGGGCTGCGCCTTAAAAGGGCCAGCGCTTCCGGGGGCGGGAGGGGGCAGGGCATGGTCAGGGGGCAAATGGCCCCAACTTTCGCCTCCTTTGCTGTCACACTCAGGGGTGGCCCCCGTTCCACCCCGAGGCCGACTTCCCTGCCTGATCCAAATTTTCACCCCGGCGGGCCCCTCTCCCTTTTCTCCTCTCTTCCTTCCTCCTCCCCCTTTCTCCTCCTCCGCCCCCCCATCTTCCCCCTCTTCCTCGCCTCCCCCTTCCTCTTCTCTTCCCCCTCCCCCTGTCTGCCCCCCTCCATCCTCTGCCAGCCCTCGCCCTCTCAGTCGGGGCAGTTGTTTCAGCCATAAAATACGCTCAAGCCGCTACTCCTCCCCATCCCCATCTTTAAAAAGTCTCACCCCTCAAATGGTCAGCGCCCTCCTCCTCTTTCCCTTCATCCTTGAACGCCTCCACAGCTCGGTCCCCAGGCACTAACCCACCGATGGCTGGCCTGTGTCCTGCACCGGCCTCAAAGTGTGATTTTTAAAACAAGGAGGTCTTTATCATTTTAAACCTAAAGGACTCTCAAGAATATTTCAAAGAACCCCCCCAAATCCTTCCACCAGATTCTCCCCTCGTGAATGTTTTCTACATTCTTTCTCTCTCCATATATTTTTTCTAAGCTATGTGCAAGTACACCGCAGACATCGTGTCTCCTTACCCCTAAATACTTGGCTGTGTTTTTACTAAGGACAAGGACGTTACTGGCAGAGTTAGCAAAAGAAAAGACTCTTTTCGGGATGCCCAGTGACCTCGGAGCTGCCCAGTCCAGTGGCCTGCCAGTGTTCATTGGGCTTGACCTTTCTGCCCCTCGGTAGCTGTCTCTCTGTCTCTCGCTCCTCTGTTTCTCCCTTTTCATGGGCTCCTCTCCTGCTTCCCCCAGAGGTGGGTCTCTCCAGGGTCTAGCTTTCTGTCTCATTTTGCAGATTGTCCGTGGAGGGGACCATGAACTCCGTGAGGTCAGCTGTCGCCCATACTCAAGAGCCCTGAATCTTCAGCCTGGGCCCCCCTCTAATCTTCTACTTGAAAGTGCTTGGCTTTCCAGGAACTGATGTCTGAATCCCTCACCATCCTCCCACTCAGCGTTGTAGGCTGGGCATGTCTAAGAGCTGGAGTCCCTGCCCCTGTTCCGCCCCCTCCCCCATGCTCCTGGCACAGGGCTCTTCAGGCCTCTGAAATCTGACCAGTTGCTGGTCACACACCCGGCCTCCTCCTTCTGCCTTTCTCCCATCTCCTTCCCCTTTCCCGCGAACTCCACTTCCCAGAGCCCCAAGCCCACCCATAGTCTCTGCTTGGCTTTGGAAGCTGTCTTTCATCAAGTCCCTGCCTTGATTGGGGTCACAGCCCCTTAAGCTTCTTCCACCCGGTTCCAAAGGGGAATTCTTAGGTCCCTGAAAAGGTATTCACATGTCAGGGGAGTGGTGGGGAATTTTCTGGGAAAAGGCTTATAAGTTTCATGAAATTTTTAAAAGACTCTGTGGCTTCCCCCAAATAAAAGAAGCCTGCTTGCGGAGGTTCAGATTCCTTATGGGATTCGAGACCATTTACTCTGGGCTCAATCCAGCTTTCCCAACCCAGTTCCCAGTGCTTCCCAAACTTGCCGGTCACAAGAATGACCTGAGGCACTGGGTAATAATTCAGATCTGTCCCTTGGCCCCTCCCCTGTGGATTCTGATTCAGAAAGCCTGGTGGGGGTGGGTGGGGGTGGAGGCAGCCCCAGGTATCTGTATTTAGCAAGGAGGACCTGCTGCCAAGGAAACACTGGGCTACAGCCAGCCAAGGGCCTTCCTGTCTCCATACCTTTGCATGTAGTGTGGTTCTCTCGGAAATTTGCACCCACTCCACCCCCTGCACTGATAAATTCCCATTTATCCTTGAGTGTCCAACACCAATGTCAGTGCCTCGGGCAAGTCTTCCCTGATCGTGCTTGAGCGCGTGAGGTCAGGACAAAGCTGCTGTAACAAAGAGGCCCCAGATACCCTGGTTTCACTGAGAGATGTTTCAGCCTTTCCCGCAACAACCAGGTGGAACGGCTGGCACGGAGGCTGGGCTGCCGTCTCAGCCTTGGTGTTAACGTCACGTTCCAGGGCATTCGATGCATCACTGGTTGCAACGAGGTCCCTGCCAAGGCTGTCGGCCCAGAGGAGGGGAAGGGGGCATGAGGGGCCGGGCCCGGTGTTTGAAGGCCCTACCAGTAAGTGGCACATCTGACTGGAGCTCACGTTGGCCAGAGTTTGGTCAAGTTGGTCCACCAGCTGCAGGGGAGGCTGGGAAACGTAGTTTTTAGCAGCATGGGTCTGTTGCCTGCCGTTTGCTCTCTGAAAGACCTGAAGCAAGCATTTATTAGGCATTTACTGTGTGCCAGGTACTAAGATGGCCACTGTCTTACATCACCTTTTTTAAATCTTCGCAAGTATTTAACCAACTCCAGGGCAGCTAGGAAAGGGCTTAATAAATGTTAGGCTAAGTGGTCAGTCAGAGTGGGATTTTTAAGTTAGCACGTGAAAATGGCATAATGTCACCTCATTGGCTAGTTTTGGTTACCCCGGGTCCACTGAGTGAGAATTAGTGGACAGGCCCTATAAGAGGCCAGGCAGAGTCTGGACGCCGACCCTAGAGATATGACATGGGGTTAGATGGGACCCTTGCAATCCCAACATGCTGTATTTCTCTGCCACTCAGTTGTGGTAACTGAGAGTGTATTCGTTCTCCTACTCAGCAAACCCGTGCCGAGTGCCTCCCCGTCCAGCTAGTGAGCACTTAGTCATGCCCTACGGAGGCTCCTGCAGCATCCATCCTGGGAGGAAAAGGTGGGTAGTAAACATGTCAATAGGAAAATAACAGCAACACAGACAGGGATAAGAGCTAGGAAGATCATGAACTAGGACAAGGTGGGAAGTGTGTGCCTGAGGACCAGGGAAGGCCTCTCTGAGCAGGTGACCATTCAGTAGAGAACCTTCTAAGGGAAGGGACAGCTAGGAAGAGCTTTCCTCGAGGAGGGCCCAAGCCCAGGGCTGGAGTGTCTGGTGTTCCCAAAAGCAGCCAGGGAGGCAGAAGACAAGTCAGGGCAGGTGGCTCAGGGCTGCACAGCCAGGGGCTGGGACCTGTCCTAATGGGCCGGCAGGTCTCACTCTGCTATGAGCAATTCTGCGTAGATCGTTGGACAATCATCCCAGCTGCTACGTAGAAGGTGGAAGCAGGACACGTGATGGGAAGATTTTTGGCCCGTCCTCCAGAGATCTGAAGGAGACTTCAAGTGGGGTGATGGCAGTGGAGACGAGAGGTGGGTGTCTGTGTTCTGTAGGAGGCCCAGAAGCCTTGCTAAGAGAGCTTCTGTCTAGGTAACTACTGTCTCCTCATCCCTTATGTATTAATACTTAGTCACTACACTCCCTGGAATAAAGGAATCACAACGCAGGACCTCTGTGGTGATCAGTGTGACCTCCGACCTCCTACCCAGGTGCTCAACTGTGCAGATAATACTCACGGTGGAGCTCGTCACATTGGCCTTACTCACTCTTTGGGCAGCAGTCACTGGAGATAATCATGGACATGGGTCCTGCTTCCACCAAGCTCAATCCCATTGGAGAGACAGACAATGAACAAATAAATCTAAAATGACACCTGTGAGGAGAGGTACACAATGCCAGGAGGACACATGAGGGGGCTTTGACCCACCAAGAACAGTCAAGGAAGGACTAGAGGAGCTGAAACTGGAAGGGAGGAGTGGGGTGGGAGTGGAGAGCATGTGGACAGAGTCAACAGCATGTGCAAAGATTCTGGGCCATGAGGGTCAGTGTTCCTTCCAAGAACCTTTGGGTAAGATGGGGACAAGAATGGGTGGGTTTGTATCAGAAGATGGAGGCATTCCCTCACCATCCGTGGGTCATCTGTGAGGATGAGAAGGCAGGTCCGAGCATTGGAAAGCAGAGAGGATTTGATAAAGGCATTCGAGAAATAACATTCCCAGACTCTTCCTGATTTGAGGGAGAGCTATGTCGCTAAAAATGCATTTTTTTAAAAGATTTTATTTATTTATTTGACAGAAAGACAGCCAGTGAGAGAGGGAACACGAACAGCGGGAGTGGGAGAGGAAGAAGCAGGCTCCTAGCAGAGGAGCCTGATGTGGGGCTCGATCCCAGAACGCCGGGATCATGCCCTGAGCCGAAGGCAGACGCTTAACGACTGAGCCACCCAGGCACCCCTAAAAATGCATATTTAACGTAGAGATGGTAAGTTTTATTTGAAGCCAATTATTTATATGAATGACCCAAGTTCTTTTGAAATCTCCCTACTAACCCAAAATTGAGTTGGCATATAAAATCAGTCTGGCATTTGTAAGCACCCAGGACACTGACATCCTTGGATAAGATTCCTGAATAATCCCGCGAAAGGAGAGGAGGAATGTCCCAGACACTTATGCAGCTATGGTTTTATCCTTGTGAAAATTTCAGGGCACCCCAAAGTTGGCCCCAAACTATTCAAAGTCAGTTCAAAGGAGAGCTCTCTAGACCCAGGGACCTTGCCTACTAAATTTTTCTTTATTAAAAAAAAAGAAAGTGGCTCATTAGGCTAGGGAGAATGAATTACCCAACAATACAGATGACGCTCTCTCGGCACTATTTTTTTCTCTTTTACTCTTAATCTGGGGCACCCACAAGAAAGCAAGCCCAACCTCCCACCCACCCCTGCCCTGCTTTTTTTTTTTTTCCCAAAGATTTTATTTATTTCTTTGACAGAGAGAGAGAGATAGCCAGCGAGAGAGGGAACACAAGCAGGGGGAGTGGGAGAGGAAGAAGCAGGCTCCCAGCAGAGGAGCCCGATGTGGAGCTCGATCCCATAACGCCGGGATCACACCCTGAGCCGAAGGCAGACGCTCAACCCTGTGCCACCCAGGTGCTCCCCCTGCCCTGCTTTTTAAAAGAGCTCCCTGGGGAGAAATTGCCGCATTGCAAAACTTGTGAAATGCCTGCCAGTTAGAAAAATGTTTCTGCAACCTGAAGCAATATGTGTGTAAAAGCAAAATGAAAACACAAATAAAAAATTGGAGGGAGGGAAGTGCTTAAACACATATCGCTTTAAAATTAAAATGACGTTTCCTCAATAAAAAAAAAAATAGCTGGGACCTGATTTAAAAGAGAAGAAAAAATACAAGCAGAGTCAGGACACAAATATTAAGATTGTTTCCGATGGCGAAGAATGGGGGCAGGCAGGTGGGAGGTGCATTAATGCCCAATTTCGAATTTATCCCAAGGAAATAATTTGAATACAGTGAGTTATATATACACAGATGCTCATTGTTTCATTATGTGCAATATTTTAAAGAAGTTAGACTTGATTCTGGGGAGAACGGGAGCAGTGTTATGTGGGAGTCAGATGGTGCAAAGGCATTCGGAGTCCGTGAAGGTGTGGAGGATGGGTCACGGGTAGGAGGGCGGCAGGTAGGGTGGTGGTGAGTTGGTCTAGATAAGAGATAAGGAAGGTCTGACTAAGGCTGTAGCCTCGAGGTTCGAGAGGAGAGATTAGTCAATGAGATATTTAAAGGATCGTCTACACGTGCATAGAGAGAGGGAGGGAAAGATTCTGGAATGATACTCAGCTGGGTGGATGGATGGTGGTGTAACCGAGAAGGATAGGGAGAACAGGTGAATGAATCTGGTGTCTGTCTGATTGGGGGCTGGAGGGAAGGGGCAGAGGGAGTCGGCAGTTCTGGGGTATGCCAGGGGAAGAGGTCCAGAAGGAAGCAAGGGAAAATGTGGGTCTGGGCTGAGAGAGGAAGGGGCTGGAGATAAAGAACCATAAATAAATGTTTCCCAAAAGAAATGAAAGGTCATCTGTAGCTTCCTCCTTTCTTTATCTTGGTCTTCATCTTCGTGGGTCTCTCAGAGTAGCCGATGCTATTGACGGTCTTCTGGAAGTTCTCTCCACGCGAGTCCCCGAACACGCACATTCTTCACCTTTCCTTAGTTCCGCACTCGTTTCTTTCCTTTTCATTTTAGAAGTTATTTAAAAGGATATATTCCTCCCCAAATAATCCATTTTTCCTGTAGGAAAAAACCTAGAAAATACAGATCATTGAAAAGAAACATTCAAGTCACAAAGCATTTTGGTGTATATCCTTCCAGCTCCTACTCACCGTTCAAGCGCCACCTCCTAATGGGATGGGGTTCCTCCCCATCGCAGTCAGGGCACACCCTTCCAATGATCATTGGTCACGGTTAAAACTGAATAATTATTTGCGTTGTTACTTCTCTTAAAAGCTGAGTAGCTTAATGAAAGCATTCCTATAAACACACTTCTTACCCAAATGAGACCAATTGGTAGGTAATGTTTTCTAAGGTGTGTTCCTCGCGCATTAATGCATCCCAAGTACTCTTCACGCACTCGGCCAATTGGCAGGAGCCATTTCGATACTACCTAGTATTGAATTTAACTGTATGGCTGCGTCCAAATTTATCTCAATCCCTTGCTCTTGGATATTTGAGGTATTTCCAATTTTTCTCTAATCTACTGCTCTCGACGTCTTTATGTAGAAGGCTTCACCTGCTTCTTTGATTATCTCCTAGAAATGGAATTGTTGGGCCCAAAAATATGCCAAATGTTTAGCTTTTAATGCAGGTCCACAAAATGTCTTCCAAAATACCAATTTACACTTCTACTTTTTTGCTTTATTAAAACTTTTTTCCTATCACAAAAATAGTGCGTTTTAACTATAGACAGAATACAGAGAAGCAGATAGACGTAAGGAGCCTGTAATCCCCGGATGCAGCTCTGCAGTCCCTCCGAGGCGAATCCGTCCTGTATTTGTCTAATAGACGCCCTCGGGAGGCTGACTTCGGCTGGAGGTACAATGTCACCATCACCGGCTGTGTGGCCTTAGGGGAGTTGCTTGTGTCCCCGGGCTTCTGTTACCTCACCTGGGAACTAAAGATGGCAGTGGGCGCGGGCACAGGTGGTGATAAGGGTGCACGACAAGCACCTAGCCCAGCACCCGGCATGTTATAAACTCGCAAGCCAAGCTCCTATGATTCTGTTTGCACCTTGCTTTCCTACCCTGCTTCTATGTACAAACATCTTCCCTTCGTACCAAGTGGACGCTTCCAGCTCTGATCTTTGACATAAACCTTGGGCCTGTAGCTCCAGTGACAGACTGTCCACACCACTCAGGATATTTCGCTGGTGTCAGGTTTTCATTTGGTCCCAGCCAAACTAGTTCCAAGTTCCTCCTCTCACCTGCCTGCCCCCGACTTACCCGCTGCCATCTGTCCTCTGTGGCACCCGGGCAGAAACCACCAGAACATCCCCTTCCCCTCCCACAGTTAACTGGGTTTCAACTCTGTATGCTGGGTACGACTGGAGTCAGAAAGACCTCGGCTGAACTCCTGGCACTGCTGCTCACGGACTGTGTGACCACAAGCAGCTGCCTCCCTCCTGTGAGCCTCAGCAGCTTCACCTGGAAGATGGGGTGACAGCGGACCTGCCACTTGGGTGAAGTAAGCGAGCAGGTGCTAGCATCTCCAAAGGGGGAGCTGCGGTTAGCAAGGCTATCATCATTCTCACCCTCTGGTGCTCTCGGGCCTTCGCTACGGGTCAGGCGCGGCTCCAGCCCACTTCCAGCGCTGACACGGCCTCCAAGCCCATTCCCACCTTCAGCCTTTCCCAGGCTGAATTTCACTGTGCTGCCAAGATGACCTCTCCATGGCATATCTGGAGCCCGTCACTCCGCTCAAGACTCTCCATGGCTCACAGTCACCAGCAAACTAAAGCCTGAACTGTCCTAGCACGGTGTCCGCCATCCCGAGTCTGTTTCCAGCCTGGGCACTCCTCCGCCGGCAGCCCACCCAGCCTGGCGTCCAGCTCTCCGTCTCTGCGTCAACCTTCCGTCTGTCTGTCTGCTCACTTTCCCACCTCTCTGTGATGGCCCCACCACTGGGACAACACCGTTCCCCAGCATCCCCAGCCTGGCTCAAACATGCCTGCTGGAACTGGTCTTCTCTGACCGGCGGAGCATTCTATTCCCCTCCCCCGAGCCGTGCACGTGGTGCGCCCTTCCCTGCATGACGTGGAGGGCCACGCTGGGCCCTTCTTGACGGCAGATGCCCTTTTTGTTCACTTTTGCCTCCACCAGCCCTGCTCCTTCCCCAGCCCTCGATATTTGTTTGTTAACTGCACTGTTAACATTCTTCTGGGATTTAGATGTACATAGCTTTACCCACAGGCCAAAGGTTTTACAGAGATCATTTACCTGTCCTGTGACTTATTCTGAGATGAAAAGGACAAAGAACGGCAAAGATTGCACCGCCCCTCACCGCAGCTGAGGTGTCCACAGACCGCCCGCACGCGTGCACTGTGACGCATGCGTGCAGTGACTGTGCTCGTGCGGGTTTTCATGCGTGTAGGGTGAGCATGGAACGGAGACCATGTCTGCCTTTCTGATCCATGCGAGGGCAAGGGAGCCGTTGTCAGGAGGCTTGCCCACTCTCCCCCTGGGGCAGGATCGGAGCCGACCCACAGAGGGAGGGGTGGGGCTCAGCGCGCCGCCTTTCTTTCCCAGAGGCATGTAAGTTTCAAGTAAATCTGTTTCGTCCTGTTGAGAAGGATGATGCAATGCGTCTAGAGAGGAAGTGGGGAGTTGCCTACTACTACAAGCTAAGGAATGTCACGTCGCTGGAGTGTTCTTCACATTCCCAGAAATACGGCTCGGTTGAAAAGGAGGTGGGTGACTCAGTGTTGCCCTGGCTTTCAACAGATTAACCACGGAGCCCCAGCGGTGCTAATGGGGACAGGCTGGCGGAAAGTGCAGTTAGTGGGAGTTGCCAAGACCACGGGGGGCCTGTCCCCGCATCTGGGGGCTGCTGTGGCCCTGGGCGTGTGGGGCCGAACCCAGTAAACACAGCACAGTTTTCGCAAAGCTGGAGTAAGGGGCCTGCCTCCTTCCGCCTTGCGTTCATGTCCAGACTATCTTGATGTGCTTGACCAAAGCCCCTGAATTCAGCCATGGTTCTGATTATTTGCTTTGTAGAATTGGGTGTGTGTGCGGGGGTTGGGGGGGGTGACTATCCTTAGAACGGATTCCTGTAATATGATTCCTGTCTTCTTTTCTGAGAAATTGGAGCTTTATTCTAATTTGGCTATTCCTTCCTGGTCTCCGTATTTCCTCCCTCCCTTATTCTCCAAATGAAACCTTTTTCTAGTAGAAAGACCTGGAAAATTATTTCAAGGGCAAGAATTTGGCAACTGTCCCTGAAAACCAAGCACATGCTTGCAGGGGTTTTATGATGTTCCAGAGACCAGCCACCTGTTCCTTCCCACCCACCTCCGGGCACCTGGCCACGGGGCTAATGAGCCGTGAGATAGGACGGGTCGCCAACCTGCCCTGCAGAGGCTCTGGGCTTTTCAGGGGCCTCCTCTGAGCCACAGTCCCCATACACCCCATCTGCATCCTGCCAGCCCGTCCGTAGTCACTGTTCCGTGGCCAGTAGCCAAAAGCAGTGCTGAGCCGTGGCCACCTCCCGGGCTCTGTTTACAAACTTTTATTTCCAAACACATATTTACCCACCTGGAAGAGAGAAAACTCAGATTGCCCAAGGCTGTGAAAAAGAACCTCACCTCCACTAAAGGCAGGGAAGTGCGACACCAGCTCTGAAGAATCCTTGAGATGCCACAGAACAAAAACTAGTGACGAGGAGGCAGGAATGGGGCAGGTGGGTGCCACAGCCCTGCCCACCGTGCAGCCAGCGGATCCATCTCCTAAACTCAGGATCACGGAAACTCTCTGCTCCATGACTCCATGCTTCTTGTCTGTGTGAGACAGGCCTTCTGTATGTCCCACCTCGTGGTGGGGCCTTAAAGCCCCTGAATGTGGATACGAGGCCGTGACATGGAAGCCAGAGGCCAAAGGCTTGGAGCTAGACAGACCGGGGAGAGCTTCCAGCTCCGCATTTTCTGGCTGTGAGAGTTGAATCCCATTAGTTAGCCTCTCTGGTTTGACTCTGTGCATCTGGAGACTTAGAAATAATAACAGCACCCATCTCACAGGGTTGTGAACAGGACATCCTAACTCCTTAATTTTGTAAAGTGCCTGCAACGGTGCCTGGCACACAGACCACAATGCTTGGCAAATAAACAGATGCCAAGATTCCCTCCCTGCGGAGTACTTATTACCAGGTGGTGCTTTTCGATGTGGGGTTCTCCATTTTAGGGCTTCACGGCCTTGAGTCTTGCCCCAGGGAGTCTCGGGGTTAAACCCCACAGCTCTGCCAGAACCGAGTGTTAAACACCGACTGAGCCCAGCAAAGAGCAAGGGAAGTCAGAGTCCAGGTGAGACTCAGAAGGCACAGAAGGGAAAGTCTGCCATCAAAGATGCTTCCGAGTGAAAGATTTGGATGGTGTGGAAGGGGCAGTTTGCAGCCCCTTCCCCACATCCCAGAAGAGTCTGTCTTCTAAGGGGAAATCAGCTTTTAGAAACTGTGTTATTCACCTCTTCCAAACACCTGCTGAGATAGAGTCCACCCCAAATCTGTCATCGTCTGGGTCATGATGGGCAGGAGCTGGAGATCCCCCAGGAAAGGCTGTAACCAAAGGCTATAGGGAAGAAAGAAGAAAGGTGGACACTTAAACTTGAGTCCCCACCGGACCTGAGCCTGTCACCCCTGGGGCCATCGCACCTCTGCTACCTGGTCGGGTAGCGGTGAGACATATAGGGCCCTGTGCTTAGAGGGGACCCGCACATGCGGTTTCATGCTCTTCGATCATAGTCTTGAACTTCATAATTTTATCTCTGACCTTGTGGTTTGTAAGTGAAGTTCCATGGGGGTGATGGAGGGTGTGTCAGGAGCTTGAAGCCTCACTGGCAGTCACGGCTGCCCTCTTCCGTGTCCCTTGGTGTCCTGGGGGACACAGACCCCTTCTCTGTCCCTACTGAGAGGCCACTGACAGCCTTTGCTCCCAATGGGACCTGGCCCAGGTGACTTCGAGCGTCCCCCTCAACACACACACACACACACACACACACACACACACACACACACAGAGTTCCAGGGCGCGGCTCCCAGGCATGTGCGTGTGGGTGGGGAGGCTGTGCTCCCAGTGAGGTCTGCACGGATCTCCCCACCTCACATCCGAGGGAGTATACTCACGAAACAGCAAATTAAAAAACAAAGAAACAGGTTGGGAGAGAGACCACAGGAAAAGGGCAAAGCTTTTTTCTGCTTTTGGAATAAGGAAGGAGTCCTGCCCTGTTATTTTGCACTGGGCCCCCCCCCCAAATCATGTAGCAGCCTTGCCTCTGGCCCTAACTCCCCCCGATGTGCACATCTGGCCTCAGCGGGGGATACTAGCCAGGAGAACACGGTCAGCTTCCTGCAGGTCAGAGTTCCGTGTGTGACAAGCAGAGGGGTCCACGCGGAGGGCTAAGCGGGGGCTTTGTAGTCCTGGGAGCTTGTCACCTGCCCCAAGCCTGACTTCCTTGCCTGTGAAGATAACAGGCAGTATGATTGTCAAGATCTTTTCTGTCTCTAAAAATACCTTACGGTTCTGGGTACAGGATAAAGCCCATTTCCTGTGAAATGGCTCATTTTCTGTGAAAATCCAGTGCGTTGATAAAACGGGATCCTCCAGTATCCTGGTAACGAAGATTTTTAAAACAATTTTTGTGGTGGAAAAGCAACAGAAGGGGACCTATGTTTGAAGTGCCATTCCGTGATCCAGATTGATGGAGAAATTTCGCAGCGGCTCAGACCTGGGCTTGGTGGATGGTGGAGGAGAGGTTAGTAAGCCCTCCTTCTGCCGCGGGGCAAGGTGGAATAGGGAGGTGACGTATAAATCAGAAATATAAAAATTGCCTCTCCGTGACAGCGTGCTACAATTTTTGCTCTCTTTAAAACATTTCATTCCTGGGGGCTCTGGCTGGCTCTGTTGGTGGAGCGTGGCGACTCTTGGTCTCGCGGTTGTGAGTTTGAGCCCCACACTGGGTATAGAGATTACCTAAAAATAAAATCTTTTAAAAATAAGTGAAAAAGTAAAAATTTTATTATTGGGAAGTGGTGTTCTCCAAAAGACCACAGAAAGACATCTAGAAAGGCTAAAGGGAAGTTCCAGGTTGGTGGCTGAAGTGTCCCCTTCCAGATCAGTCCCGCCCTTGTCCACGTCCCCGATGTAAAAATGCCCACCACAGAGTCCTTTGGAACATTGCGCTCCTGCTCATCCGTGCAAAGCCCTCCCCGGGCTACAGATGGGCCCCTCAGCCCGGCCAAACTGACGTGGGGAATGCGAATCACGTCTCCTGTCTGAGACCTTTTCGTCTACCCAAAGCTGTGGCAGACATTTCTACCCCCAGAAGAAGACTCGTATTCAAAATTCCCAAGTTACGTTTACTTCTCCCTAAAGTGGGATGTGGGTTCTGAGAAACGGTGTTATCACCTTGTTAAATGTGCCAATAAATTTTAACATCTGGGATAGAAAGTTAGTACACACTCGGGGACCCGCGCTGTTTGCCTGTGAGATTTCCAGATTATGACAAATACTTCCTACACTTGAGACTGTTTTTATTTGTGTGGTTAGAAAGGGGTTCTGATGACAGGGAGGATCTTACTGTTTCTATCCGGCGTCTTCCAATTGGATGAATTACCCTTCGTGGTGAGAGGGTCACCGCTCTTTGCCTTGGTATGTGCCAGAAACTCGTGGTCTAAAACAGCTCCCTGGGCCCCAGTGAGCCAAATCGTCTTTTAGGATAGAGCATGGCTGGGGTTTCAGAAATCCCGTTATTCAGAGTGTCAGGCTGGCCCAGGAAAAGGGCCAGACAGCTGTGGAGAAAGAATATAAGGGGGGGTAATCATGGGGAAAATTAACAAAAGGCCTCACGGATTGTGTCATAACAGCAGATGCTTAAAAACGGTTAAAATCACACATGCTGTTACTCCTTCGGGTGCAAACTCTTTTCTGAGACAGTGAAATTAGCAACGAAGGAATTTCCTCCTTTCTTCTGAACGAAGCTGGGCAGCAGGTCCAAGATGCCCTGAAAGAAAACGAGAAGACAGCGGCTTCCCTTTCAGCCGTCAGAAACCTGTAATTTCGGAGCAGGTGCAGCGGTCTGGGGCAACTATTTGATGCAAAGCAACAAGCAACGGCCTTCTCTTCAAAGATGTGATCGGTAAAGACCCCGAGGGTTGCTTAGCTGGGATGGAGCCGGTTCCAGGACCAAAACTTCTCCCCTTATTCACACATTCTGGAAAAATAACTAAACCTGCTGGTACGTGAGTTTTTCCCAAATGCAAAATCAGAAAAAAATATCTTAACCCATTTTGCAGAATGCTTGCAAGGGAAGCACAGCCATGAGTAACGTTGGAGAAGGACTTGACTCCTAGCTAATTATTACATAAACGCCTAAGCTCTCCGGGCTCCCGGGGAAGCCTGCCTGGTGTAAAGCTGCAGCCTCCAGGCCAGTTCGCCTGTATGGAGTCTCTTGTGTGGTGTTAGCCAATGTCCCATTTCGGGACCTTAGTGACATAAAAGCATATGGAGAACAGAATGTGCATCATGCCTGAGACTGAACTTTCAGTTGGGAAACCAGTACATCTGAGGGCTCTCTTGGCCCATCAGAGAAATTCTTTCTATTTTGTTACATACACAGTTTCTTCCTTCCCTTGATCATGAATCAGAACCTTTTGCAGCTAGGAGTTTTAGGGTTACTCTAGCTGTTTCTCATTTTACCGTGCACAGGTCCCGGAGCTGAGTGGTGGTAGCAAGCTTTCTGACTCAGAGCACTGCTCAGAGGGAGCTCTGAGCTCCATCCCACTGCGGCCCAGGACATCAGCTGTGCACACTATTCCCACCACAGGGCAGACAGAAGAGCATTCTTCCCTGGACTCGGCTGCGATGTGTCCTTTTATAGAAACACCCTTGCCGGCGGAATGCCACAGGGCCACTCTCAGGATGGGACCCTGGGTCTGTGGATGGAGAAAGTCGGCCAACCACCATCAGTGATTTCCCGAGTTAGCACATTGTGATCTTCCCCGCAATCTTATGAAACAGGCACCCACAGAAAATGCGGGGGAGACGTGTAAGCAACTTCTCCCAACGGTGGGAGGTCAGGCTTTAAGCCCAAATTCCAAGCCTTGCCCTCTTGCCCCTCCCCCCAAGGCATTATCAGAGAAACTGTCCTGGACAGGTGACCGAGGCAAGCACTTGGCCTCAGGGGGGACGTCTGGGCTGGACTCCTGAAACCGGGGGGTAGACTTGAAGGAACAGGCAGGAAGCCAGTTCATAGACCTGGTGCCCAAAGGGAGCAGAGCTAAGTGGATGCCAAGGCTGGGGGCGTGGGCCCCAAAGGGGCATGTTTCCCTTGCCTTCTGCCCTGAGCAAATTCAGCCCCGGTTACTTGTTGACCGATGGGGCCTTGCCTCTGGACTGTAGCAGCCCTCCTGACTTCCACCAGAATGTTTGATGCTGAGTCAACTGCCTTGCAAACTCCTTTTAGCACATAACAGCTGGTCACCGAGCTGGAACATGGAACCCCCCCCCCCCGAGGTTACAAGCAGGGGAGTTGGGCAGCCTGACTTGAAGCCTCCTTCCCTCACTTCCCAGCCGCATCAGCTTGGGCAGGTCAGGAAGCGTCTGTGTGTCTCAGTTTCTTCATCTGTAAATGGAGGACGTAATAGGTGATAATGGCACCCGTCTCATAGGGCTCTGAACAGGAAATGAGTTGGTCCACCCAAAAGTGCTTGGAATGGCCCTGGCACATAGTAGGTGCTCAAACTGGATGGCTATCATTGGTTTCTCTTTTTTTTTAAGATTTTATTTATTTATTTATTTATTTATTTATTTATTTATTTATTTGAGAGAGAGAGAGAACACAAGCACAGAGGGAGAAGCAGGCTCCCCACTGAGCAAGGAGCCCCCCCCTTGACTTGGGGCTCGATCCGAGGACCCTGGCATCATGACCTGAACTGAAGGCAGGTGCTTCACGGACTGAGTCCCCCACCATCCCTATCGTTGGTTTCTGCACACATGGATCAGGGCCCCGGGCAGCGATCCCCTGAAGGGACCTCACCAGGACCTACCCCAGGCCGAGGACATGCTGTGTTCTGAGTCAGGCCATTCCATTTTTGGACTGCTCTGACTAAGAACATTCTTCCCTGTGTTCAGCCAAGTCCACCTCCCTGCAACTCCCACTCACTGGTCCCAGCTCTGCCAGAAGGCAAATGTCAAAAAAATATTCTTGAAAGTGAGGACATAGAAGGTAAATAATAATGAAAGAATCGGGTTAAGGATTACAGTCTCTCTCCCAGCCATTCCCACAGCTAAGCACAGTCCGGGGGGAGTGAGACTTTTGCGTTCAAGTCGAAAACAGGCAAAAGTTCTTAGTTCTTCTGTGCTTCCTTCAGAAATGCACGGAGTGGCTTCTTTCTCCATTTTTTTCAGACCCAAGTATGCTGCCAGACCGCCACGAGGTCAGGTGAAGTCACTCCAATTGTGCAAAGGTGACAGTCACAAAGGCTAAGGAGCTGTGACCTGACCTTGCTTCATACGTGCTGTCCACCCCGTAATCACCGAGCATCGGGCCGTGCCCCGGGAGGCGGGGACGCATGGCAGGCCTCCTGTTTGCAGAGCCTTTCTGGTGTCAGGTGTAAAATCACGGCCCGTGGGTCCCTCTTTCCCGCCTTCCGTGGCGTGTCCTACTCTGTAAGACGAAGCCACGCATCTCTTTCTATGTAGATTTGACAGCTTAGCTCCCCAGTGACTCCCGTTACAAAGGATGCGAAGGAGAGTTCTTCAGTGTTGCCAGATGAGAAGGTTCGGGAGACCTGCTGTACAGCGTTGCGAGTATATGGAACACTACTGAGCCACGTGCTTGAAATGACGCGGACGGTAAGCCCAATGTTACATGCTTCCTACCGCGATAAAAATGTGTATGTAAGGCTGAAACAGATGAAATGATGACAGATGTGCTGCAAAATGGTACAAGAGGATGCAGAAGTTGACCAAGTTATAGACGGATGACTTGGGCACTTTTCTCTAGCATTAGGCTTCGCTGAGAAGTTTACATATACAAGTAATAACAGGAGGAGGAAGGAGAGGGGGGTAGAGTGGGAATGAGTTTATCCAAGGTTGGCACCTGTACAAGGTGGGTGGGTCCTCGTCTGTTTCTGCATGTGTTTGCAGTCTTTCATAATTAAAAAAATAGAAAAGCACGAAACATTAAAAGTGTTAGAAAAAATGACTTGAGCATTTCAAGAATAAATCAGTGAGAACTCAGGACACATGTTGGGAGTCCTCGCAGCTGTTTTACGCATGGGAGGAGTGACTTTGGTCCACAGCTCCTGGCGGTAGAATTGTCACTTAATATTCCCAAACCAATGGCTCTGAACACTTACAGAGTCAGGCAGGTGGAAGTATCAGTCACTAGTGGGGCACTTTGTGCCACCAGGAGCTCATCCAGGAATCCAGGCTGAGCAGCGCCCTAGTCTCTCAGGCTTTGTGGACCCCAGCTCTCCAGCGCTCTCCAAGGACTTGACCCCAGAGACCCTCCCTGCCCCTCTCAAGGTCGAAGGGCCCTCTCTGCACTCCCTGTGTGGCCGTCCCAAAGCCCCACGGGTCTCCTCGCACACAGAAGCTTTCTGCCACATTGCCCCATCACTTGGGGTGAGCCTCCCTCTTTCCCCAAGGGACAATCCACGTTATCTCCCTCCTCGAGCCTAAAACAGAAGAGATTCTTAGCACCCCACCCCCCTCCAGTGGGCACTGTAAGAAGCCCAGACCTCTTAGACTCAACAAGGGTCTGGAAAGGAAATGGTCAGCACTCCCCTGGCGCCTCCTCCACGAGGATCCCACAGAGGCAGATAGACACCCAGGATGTGGGTCTGTCCCCACTCCTCACCAAGTCACGTGAGTGAAGACCTTCGGTGCTTAGAAGGCCACGTGGTTACTCCCTCCCTGGGTCTCCCATGACAACCCAGAGTGTGCCTTCTGGGCAGGACGTCCTGGCGGCACCCTCCGCCTCAGTCAGGCTTAGGGCGGGGGTGGGGTGGACCCATCAGCCTGGGTTCTTTACGGCTCGGAAAGAAAACCTTATTTTTGACTCAGACACAGTTTGCGTTTCCCGTGATTGAAGTATCAGCTGGTACCAAAGCCAACTCCGCCCTCCTGGTCGGGCCTTCATCCCTCGGAATCTGGCAACGGGAACAAGTGGAGTCCCGATGGCCTCCTGACCCGGCTTGGGGACTGCTCTCTCTGGGGCTGAGCTCCCCAGTCCTCTAGAGCAGGCAGCTCATCTCCTGCCCCTTTCTCCTCCTGCCTCGCAGTGCACAGCCCGCACAGCCGGGGCCAAAGGTTCTGGCCTTGGACTTCTGTCCCCCTGCCCTCCTGGGTCACAGCCTCTGGTTTACCGAGGGCACGAACTCTCTCCGGAATCAACAAGGGGCACTGAGTCAGCATGCAGGTGGCCCTCCTGGGCACCCGGACCCCCCTCCAACCAGAGCCCTTCACTCCACCACCTCGCTGCCCAGGGGGGCCCCCTCCTCATTTGCTCCGCCCCTCAGGGGTCCTTCTCCAGCTCCCAAGTCACAGGAGCCCCCCCGGGGGTGGGGCAGGGCTGGCCGCCCCACCAGGTCATCCTTTGACCCACCTGCCACTTTCTTCCTCGCAAACGCCCAGCTCCTATCATCGGCCCCTTTTGTGCAACCTCCACTACCTCTCTCCATCTGCGGTCGGCCAACACCGACTGGCACGGGGAAACTGAACCCGTCGGGGGTCTCCCCTCGAGGCCGCCGCGCATCCCTACCTGTGGGGTTGCAGAACCAAGGGGCTTGCAAGGTGCTCGGTCAGCTCATATGTGCTCTTGGGAGCCTTCCCTTTCTTCTGGAAGGTTCCACCACCTTGGGTACTACCCAGCGTTGCTTCGCCTAGACTCCGTCTCCAGCAAGTATATTACTGAGCACCTGCTATGTGCCGGACGCTAGGCTAGACAGCGCCGCAAGGGTGATGGCGAGATGGAGAGGGGATGGACTGTGGATTGGATGATAGCTTTCTGTTCATGTAAGTTTCCTGATTTGGGTCATTGTGTCGTGGTTGTGTACAAGAATGTTTTAGTTAGAAGTGCACAGAATGCGATGCCTGCTACTTACTCTCAAATGGTTCAGAGAAAATATGCACATGTGTGAGTATGTGTCTATATGTGTGGGGGGATGTGTATTTGAGTGTGTGTGTATATATGCGTGTATGTGTGCATGCACATGCGTGTGTGTGTGTGTGGAGAGAGAGCTGGAAAGAGACAGAGACAATGATACAGCAAACAGACAAAGTGTGAGCAGTGAATCTGGGTCAGAGTATCTGGGAGTTCCTTGCACTAGTCTTGCAACTTTTCAGCAAATTTGCATTATTCTAAAATGCCAAGTTACCAAAAATATATGAACTTAGACAGCAGTACAGCAAATTATACAAACCAAAAAACCCCCATCAAATATGTTAAAGGGATTGCCTGCAGGAAGGAGGGGGTACAGGTGGAAAAGGGATAAAAATGGGGGCACTAAATGAAAGAAAGGAATATATAGAGAGAGACAGAGAGAGAGAGAGAAGGACAGGGGAAAGGAAGAAAGAGGAATGGGAAGGAAGGAAGGAAGGAAGGAAGGAAGGAAGGAAGGAAGGAAAGACAGAAGGAAGGAGAGGGAAGGAAGGAAGAAGGAAGGAGGGAGGGAAGGAGATCAGAGAAAAGGAAGGAGAAAGCCTGGGTCCTTGGAGCTCATTCCTCGAGTGCTCTCATCTTTTCATTTCCGGAGGACAGCTCCCAAATCCTCACCCCAGCTGGGTCAACCACGCCAACCCTGCACGCAGAATTGCTTGGTACAGGACACCTCTTGGGTACCCCACTGTTAACTATGATTCACAACCCCTAATCGCCTTTCCGCCTTTGTCCCAGCGACCTTACTTTGCTGGGGGCCGGCACCACCGCCCCAGGCTCCAGCTCCCTCTCCTTCTTCCCTTCATCCAAATTGCAGCAAGGTCTTCTTCTTTCTTCCTCTGACCTGCTCCTCTGCATTTCCTTTTCTGTTCCAGTGCTCAGAACCTCACCCAGGATTGCTACAATGGCCCCTCACCCAGGCTCCTGTCCCCCAGTCTGTGCACCTGACGTTCAGCGACATTTGCGGCCAGCCCAACTCCCTGTAACACAAGAATACACTCCAAAGCAATCCGCTCCTCACCCATCTCTGAGTTTTTTCACAAATATTTGTTTCATCTTCCAGTTTTCTGAAAAATCCTTGGAAGTAGGCACTGCTCTGACCTGGGACATTGATTGTCCCCTCTGCGGTGTCTTGCACGTGGCTGGATGCCTGGCAGCTGGAGTGTAATAGACACCTAATCCATTAATGGGTTTTTCCTTATTTCTGAGTAATCCAGTGATACCACGCATCTAACATATTTGGAGTGATAAGGAAAGAGAATAAAAGACAAGATCAGAACCCTAGGGCTGTTTGGGGGTCCCACCCCCGGGTGCCCCGATGTCGGGGGCAGTAGCCCTTGGGATCACTCACAAGGCTCTGCCAAAATCTGTCCGGAGGGAACTAAAGGCCAATTCTGGGCAACTCTGTATTTTCATGTCCCTGACCGAAAGGATTTAAAAACTCAAGGTACGGCTTTTAGGACACACATTTATTTCTGTAAATATTCCGAAGCTTAGAACACACTCCCGAATTGGGTGCTGCCTCTTAGATTTCTCATTTCCCAGCCCAAGACATATATTTTTTTGGTATCACCACAAACAGCAATTGATTCTATTTCTAGTTGCTTCCAAAACAACTCGAATGGTCCAGTCACTGTCCAAACAAGGAAAGGGCCGGGTGGGTAAGCCCACTTCTGTCATCATCGGAAGTGAAGTCATCCAGCTACACGTCTCATACCAACCCCAGTCCCATATATTTAATTACTTGTTTCTTGATATTTCATAATTTCAGTTCATAAAAGAGACCCTGATGTCATGCCAAAGGAGCCTTTTCGAGAAGTGACACCAAACGTGGGCAGGATACCTGAGCCAAGTTTGCTCGGGCAAGGGTTCAGGTATCTGTCATCGTGTAAGTTTTCATCCGAGAAGCTGGTTCATAAACAAGGTTCGAACTTCAAAGCCCTGTGGTTTCAGCTCACACCGGATGTACTCCTAGACTCTCTCTGTTGCTGGGGGAGCAGGTACCAAACGTGTATATCCTCCCAGAGCCAATAATATCAGGGACCACTTCCTGCGCGTGGATTGTTTTTTCACTCTAATGTAAACTTCCTGTTGCGATCTTCAGCAATTTCCTCTTGCGCAGTTCTCAGGGGAGACGGCCATCGGTTCGTCATGACCCTCTGAACAGTGCTTTAGCCTTTCTATAGGAACATAGCATGGCCCATCTCTGCTCTGGGGACCATCTGCTTCGGTTTTGTTTGTCCAGGTGTGATGCATTTTTTTCTCCTTAATTCCCGCATTCTCTGTTTACTTTTTGAAATTAGGGCATATACTGGTTCTTCGCAGATCCAGAGGAAAGGACAGCGTCTTGGCCATAGACGGGTGTTCAGACTACGATTTAGGCTCATCAGATGCTATACTCAAAACAGCTGGCTGAGCGAGCCCTGCGCTGTCTCCACTCAAAGGCAATATTCGCAGGAGGAAGAAATCTCCGTGATTCTCAGGTCCAGGCTTCTCCCGAGTGGGCTTCTGTGGAAACCCCAGTTATCCACAGTTGCAGTCTTTACAGACACCGTGAGAGGCATGTCCAGAATTACCCACATACTGGCTCCCCGTCCTCCTGATTTTCTGCTTAAATAACCCAACACAAGTATCTGGAATGATTCTAGACCCTTCTAAACCCCCCCCCCCCCAGCCTGAGGGACCCCTGGCATTGAGGTTGCAAAGATGCAGGCGACTAGCAGAGAAGGTCCACTGCAGGGAGTCAGACTGGGGCCCAGCAGAGGGCACGTCCAGTGCGGCTGCGGGAAGCAGGGTCAGGTCCCAGGGGGCATCAGGCTTCCATTGTCTTCCTGGACTACCGAAAAAAAAAAAAATTAAAATGCAGCTTTAAAATATACACCACCATCACCACCCCCGTTTTTTATTGGATCGAAACAAATGACCAGTAACCTAACCAGGTGGCTTTCAAGATTCTGTTCAACTGAGGGCTTAATACGTACTGGATTCTATTCTAGGGCTAGGGGCACTGCACCTGCTCTCGTGAACCCAGTCCAGGAGGGACGACGGGGCTACCAGATGAAAGATTGTAAGGGTGTTCTTCTACTAAGGAAGCATGCAGAGTTAGATCTGAGATTCACATTTAACTGGGTTCCCTGCATTTCTATTTGCTAAATTTGGCAACCCCAAGTAGAGAAGGTGGACATGATTAGGGAGAGAAAAGGGCTCTCAGAGCCCATAGGGAGGGCCCCCAGCCCAAGGCTAATTGGGATGTCATAAAGTCGCGGGATCCTGGGAAAGCGATCTCCCTTATAATTTTTTAAACTTTCTCCTCTCAACTTTGAATATGTTATATGCAAACAACCTGATATTGCAAGGCTAGTCATGTTCCCTTTTGCCCCGAGGCCACTTTCCATCCTTCCCTAGCCTGCTGAACCTTTGCGCTCTGGCTTCCATTGGGTTTGGCCAGCGGGAGGCACCTGCCTCAGTGCCCAGCCCCAGTGCAAGTCCCATGCCTTGCCAAATACATTCCACTGAGATTTCCCAGTTTACCCAAGCTACCGATTTCCTGCACAGAACTTGTTGCCTGCCCGAATTAATCTGTAAGTACAACACGAGGAATCCAAAGTCCCATTAGGATTTCTCATTTTATTTTGTTTTTTTTTAGAAATTGACTAAATTATTATAAAATTTGTTTGGAACAAATGTATGAAGAACAGACAAAACTTTTTTTATTTTTATTTTACGGAAAAGTAGTGTTAAGAGGGAATTTGCCCCCAAAGGTCTTAAGCCCTAGTTTTAAGCTACAGTAACCAAAATTACAAGTAACAGAGAAGAAAAAGCTCCAGAAACAGACCCACGTCGAATGTGGGAATTGAGTATATGACAAAAGATAACATGTTAAATTGTTTACAAAAGATTATTTAATAGTTTTGAGACACTGGATTCATGATCTGGAAAAAGAGAAAAAGAAAACTAGATCCCTACCTCATATTTTATACAAATGCAAATTATAAATGATTAAAGAGTTAATGTTTAAAAATATAATATTTGATGGAAGCATAAGGAAATTATAACATCTGGATGAGGAAGAGCGTTGTATACCAGAGCGAAAAACCATAATTTTAAAAATCCTGAGATTCGAATATGTATTTATACTTCTGAATGTAAAAATACCATAATCTAAGTTAAAAGACTGATGACAAGCATATTCTCTGCAAACATTTAAAAAAAAATCACAGGTTAAATTATAAAGAGATCTTCCAAATCAATAAAAAAAGATGAATTCTCCAAGAGAAAAAAATCTGTCTGTCACAAAGACTGTGACTAGTCAGTTTTCTAAACATGGCTGACAGCTTACAGAGACATGTTTTATCACATTAGTAATCAAAGATATTCAAGTTAAAATGGGATATTTTTAGACAATTACATTTAAAAATTTTAAATATGGGAGCCATTATGGATAAGGATATAGGGGAGGTGGAAAACACACTGGCAGGATCTTTGTGGAAAGATATTTGGCAATATTTATCAAGGATCTTAGAAAGGTCCACATTTTAGCCTGCAGGAGAAATCCAGGGACAAGGGCACAAAGATACACACAGGTATGAGTTGGCCACTGCAATGCTGTGCATGGTTACACAACCTGAGAGCAGGCACCGTGTCCAACAGTAGGGCCTAGCACCAGAATTACTGGACTCCTTGCCAATGGAATGCCATGCAGGTAATGGCACCTGTTGTATTGGCCGACATGGAGGGATATCTACCATTAAATGTTACATGGAAAGGTAACAGATAAAACCATGCATATTAAATGATCTCAGCTCTTTCCTTCCTCCTCTTCTTCCTTCTCAAAAAATCTACTTATTTGTCACCCTGCACTCGCTGGGATACCTATAATCAACAGTACAAAGTGTCGGCAAGGAGGTGGGGGAACCGGAATTCTCGTACCTTGCCGGTGGGAATGTAAATTGGTGCAGCTGCTTCGGAAAACAGTCTGGCTGCTGAACTCAGAGTAACCCTATGGCCCAGCAATTCCACTCCCAGGTACGTAACCAAGAGAAGTAAAAACGTATGTCCATACAACAAGGTGTACGCAGATTTCATAGAGGCATTCTTCATAACACCCAAAAAGGGGACAATACAAAGGGTCCCTCTACAATTGATGAACGGATAAGTAAAATGGGGTCCATCCCGATGATGGAATTCTATGTACCGTAGGAAGGAATGAAGTGCTGATAAATGCTACAGCATGCATGAATTTTGAGAACACGCTGAGTGAAAGAAGTCAGACGCAGAAGACCACATATCGTCGAATCCAGTTGATATGCAATGTCCGGGACCGGAGAAGCCAGAGAGACAGAAGGTTGGTTAGTAGTTGCTTAGGGTTTGGGTGGGAATGGTTTGGGGGGGAAGGTGAAATGAAGCTAAAAGGCACAGGGGTTTTGGGGGGATGATAAAAAGGTTCTAAAATTGATTGGGCGATCATTGCCCAATTCCACGAACATACTAACAACTCTTGAGTTTTATGCTTTTAAAATGGGTGAATTAAATGGCTGAGAATAATATCTCAAAAAAGCTGTTACAAATCTGTTTGTGTACTGAGGCATGGAAAAAACTTTGGGAAGTATTTTTAAGCAAAATGTTGGTAGTGGTTGCCTCGAAGTGTGGGATTATCTTAAATTTCCATTTGTGTCCCCTCTAGTATCTTTTGAAGTATGCAAAGATTGTATATCTATGTAACCAGGAAAACGAAATAAGTCTCTTATCTTTCCAGCACTTGTTTTCAAGCCCTTAGGTCTAAGGATTCCTACAGCTGGGGACCTCACCCCACATCATTATCAGACAAGTGCCAGAGCCTCACAAAGACGCTGCACTTCTTTCCGTGAAAATATCTGAAACAACTTTTATAATTTTGTTTTTGAAAATATTAGGTTGTAAATAACTAATTAATGATTGGCTATGATTTTCTCAGCAATCACCATGCAAACCTGGGAGTTTGGACAGGGGAGAAATTATATAGCCTACAGGTAGCATTCCAGTGTGATGAGCTATTTTATTTTTTAAGATTTTATTTTTATGTGATCTGTACACCCCGTGTGCCGTTCACACTCAACCCTGAGATCAAGAGTTGTCTGCTCTACGGACTGAGCCAGCCAGGTGCCCCTCCAGTGTGATGAGTTTTTTACAAACTATAAATTATAAACTAATAATGTTGCATTTCACAGACATTTAAACATTCATTTCTTTCAGGTTTTCCCCCCTGTATTTATAGCGAGTACAATTTTTCATGTCCCCTATATTGCAGTATGTCTGAGATGGGCTCAGAGGCCTGAGGGCAAGCCTGTGGGGCCAACATCTAAGGCAGGAGTCCTTCCCATTTTCTCATCAAGGATTATGTCCACTTGCCCATTTGCCCCCAGTACCTAACACGGTGCCTGACAAATAATCTGAACTCACTAAACATCTTTGGATTGATCAATTTATGAAGGCTTCAAATCTTTCAAACCTTCCTTAAGAAGCACAATTTTATTTAAAAGTCTTTCCTCCTTTTCAGACCTCCATAGGTAATGGAGGTCATATGTTTGCATTCTTCCGTTAAAAACCCTTCTCATTCTTGATAAAGTAATAGAGATGTCTCTTAGTCAACTGTTTTATTAATGAGACAATTCTGGCTTGTTTACTCACTAAAAAAAAATTATGACCAGTCTACACCCTGTCCAGTGTCTATATGTCATTGTCAACACTTACTGGGATAACATTTCATGTTGGGCTGATGTAATACGCGGGTAGTACGATTACCCTCTAAATCATACTAATTGTTTCGTTCGTAATGCCAACTGTCACTCAGCTTGTGGTCATCCCTGGTCCCATGTTCTTTATCTTTCTACCTTGGATCTCACTTACTCCCCTATTCCATATTTGATTGCACTTTCTTCTATAACTTCCATCTTGTAATTTTCTACCAAATTTTGTAACTTTTAAGATAATGTTAAATTTCATTCCCATTTTACAGAAATTTTTGCTCCTAGAAGGTCAGTGAATACGGGGCCAGATGATGAAGGTTCCGTTATTAACGCCGATATTTGACCTAACATAAATAATTCTCATAAAATAAACTTCTAGAATATAAAAGAACCTCTGAAGTTTTGTTTTAAATATTCAAGAATTAGAACTTTTAAAATTCGATAGTCATGGTTTAAAGGTTTAACATTACAGTGTGGAAAAAGTTTCTCAGCACTGGCAACTGTATCTCTCTTGCAGGCACATTTGCAATGGGATAGCAAATAATGTTTCTCTTTTCTCTCACGCCTTCTTCATTTATTCACACTTTTTGTGCTCTCGGCTATGCTGGGAGAGAAGACAATTTATCTTTAATATATTACACATGAGCTTAGAAACTTTTTCTCATGTGAAACTTCGATGTTTTGCTTCTAAGTCACCTAGTGAGACATGGAGACTTCCCCAAATGGGGCTTCTCTTGAAAGGCTCATCACCTAGATAGATTTTCCTCCAAGTTAAAGATAGCCCTTAAATCTTTTGCTTAATATTATGAATGCAAGTCACTGAGCAATTCCACACTGGGAATTACGAAACAATCTGATCTCTCTTGTTCTGCCTTATACAATTATTTACATTTTACTAGACCCTTACAACGCTCTTCTTAAAGTTACCTAGCTAACACACTTTCCCTGTTCACATTGTGTCAAGCTATTTCCCTATGCATTTATTTTTTGAGTGTACTTAATCATTATTCTTACACACAAAATTAACATCTCTCACCTTACCAATGACTACAGCATCTTTTTCTTGCAATAACAATTATGTGTTGATTCTTTGGCTGACGGACTTTTAAGATAAAGAGCATGTAGGAGATATTTTCTCCGAGGAACATCTAAAATACTTACCCCTACTTTGAAAGGGAACGCCTCAATATGAACACAACATTCTAATTATAATCCTGTTTATATTCCTGTCATGAAGCTGATGAGTTATGGTGGCAGCCTTTGCAATCACACCCGCAAGGTCAAGGGCGCTAGAAATGGTGTGGATGGAGGCAGGCGTTTGGCTCCCCTGCGAAAGCCAAAAGGCAGGTTTGGGGCAAATCCTTGAGCCAAGGCTAAATCCTGGTGCAACCCTATATCGTCAAAGAGCGTGGACTTTGGAGCCAGACGGCCTGGGTTTGAATCCTGGTTCTGTGTGAACTCGGATGAGTTACTCTCCGTGCCTCCGTTGCCTCATCCATAAAATGGGGATAATAGAGTACCTACCTCATTGGCTCGTGGTGCTTAAAAGTGTGCCCGGCCTACGGGAAGCGTACGTGTGTAAGGGTTTGCCACTGCTGCTCTTATTATTAACCGGTATCAGTGACGCTTAACTCATGATGCACTGCTTTTTATGAACTCTATTCTCAAAACGAAAGAAAAGAGAGAAATCAGGCAAACAAGAAACAAGTGACGGGGGAGCAGAGACCTGTGTCGCTTAGAAAATTTTGTAAGAATATAAAGAACAGAGTTAATCATAATTCCCTATCATTCTTTACCCTACATAGGGGATTTTAATTATCCGAACAAATGTGTCATGACTTTAATTGTGGAAATCATCAAACATACACACAGAGAGATCAGCTTAAGGAACCATATGTGCCCACCCCCACCGTCCACAGTGAGCGACACCCCACCTTCTTGTTTAACGGGGTGCATTCAATCCGAATCCCCAAATCCCTAGCGTCACTGGTCGTGGGACGTGCAGGGCGGTAGCCCGGGGCCAGCTGTGCCTCAAACTCACACTCTTCAAGGTGCGACAACTTCTGACTTATCAGAGAGATGGAAGGAGGAAGGAGGAATTTAGCCCCTGGTGCCAATGTTTATGCGAAAGAAACATTTTTCACATTTTTCATTCAAATTCTATCCCAACTCTTGATAATAGAAGAGGCACAAGTCACTTCAGCTGCTCACAAGTTGTGAACACTTTGCTTCCAGCCCATCGAATAAAAGCCCAAAACCTCTGATGTCAATGGACCAAATACAAACTGGTTTTTTTTTTTTTTGAAGATTTTATTTATTTATTTGACAGAGAGAGACAGCGAGAGAGGGAACACAAGCAGAGGAAGTGGGAGAGGGAGAAGCAGGCTTCCTGCTGAGCAGGGAGCCCAATGCGGGGCTCAATCCCAGGACCCTGGGGTCATGACCTGAGCCTAAGGCAGCCGCTTAACGACTGAGCCACCCAAGCGCCCCCCAAATACAAACTCTTAATGCTGAGCTCATCTTGCTGTACCAACGCGTTCCTCTACGGAGACACCCACACCCTCAGGCCTAGAGAGCCGGACCTGGTAGTACCCTTCAGGCTTTGTCATATCACGGCCTTCATAGAAAATGCAGTGTTTCAGGCACACGGGGGGACATAGAAGGGATGCTCGCGGCCAGGTGCCTGGAATCGATAGGTCTGCCCCCCATGAGAAGCCTATGCGCCCTGCACGGTGCTTGGGCAGCTCGAGGCTGCAGCAAGTGCTCTGCCTATACTGACTTCCTTAATCCTTACCACCCTGCAGTGAGGCACTATCGTCCTCTAGTCACAGTTAATAAAACCCTGACGCACAGAGAGGTGAAGCTGCTCGCCTGAGATCACACAGCCTGAAAGGGGCAGTCATTGCTCGTACAAGAGTCTGGGCACTATCGGCCTCACTAGTAACCTTTCCTGATTACCCCCATGTTTCCAACTCGGCCACACCATGACATGCATGAAAACCCACATTCATGGACTGTTTTTGATGTGTTCTCACTTTTCCTCCATCTCATTGGTCCTTTGAGATTCCAGACTAGGTTCCAACCTGCGGAAGAGCATGAACGCAATGATACTCAAATCCCTTCTGGCCAAATGACCCAATCGCATAAAAACTATTTAACCCTTAACACCTACAGACGCTCGAAATATTTGATGATGATAAAACTGAGGCAAAAGTAGCAAAAGACAAGATCAGCGAGGGATGATCGATAACCTGTTTTATCAGCGTCGGATGGGTCAAAAAGCCCAGAAAAGAGGACACTTCTACGTTCCTCACAAGAGGCGGGCTCTGAATGCTTTAACGTTCTCGTGATTTTCTGCTCTTATGCCGTGTTCTGGCATCATTTCAGATCTGTGTTTTCATCTCTGTGAATTCCTGAGAAAGCAGTCATATTACCTAAGTCACACTCTACCTGCCTGAAAACAAATATGCAAACAAAAAGCTTCAGAAAGCTCGGTGATTACCTGAAACTGATGCCAGGGGAGACTGGTACCCTGACCTGCACAGAAGAGCCAGATGAAATGAAGCAATCGATCATTGTTTTGCAAAGTTTTTATCATCCGGAACAGCACAAATCTTTCTTTTGGTTGAGATGAATCACCTAGCTCGGGAAACAACGTGATTTTAATAAGTAATAATCACAATGACACATCTTATTTGCAATTTTGACAAAACGTTCTTGACATCATCAAGGCCATGGGCCTGGAAGACGGAGGAGAAGAAGAAAGAGCACGGACATGCACTGAGCACCTGCTGTATGCCAGGGAATTCCTGCGTGGTAAAAATCTTGGGGGGACAGGTGTGATTATTCTTCATTCCCAGATGAAGACACGGATTCAGAGAGATTAAGGACTATAGCCCAAATCACACAGCTAGAAAATGGCAGAGCAAAGATTAGGAACCAGTTCTGGCCGGCACTAAAGCCCACGCGTTCCCCGTAAGCATTCTGCTGCCCCTTAGAATATCCTGAGAAAAGCTTTGAGAAATTATGTGGGTTCATAAATTTCCCAAAGATTTGGTTTTAACCCTATGCCTATTCAGCAAATAACATTTTCTCAAGATGCAGAGCTTCATAGAACCACCGTTGAGGAAGGGTCAAAGACAATCGACACACCTGAGTCGTCGGATCTCTGGCTTCGATGGCCAGCTCGGGTATGACGTCTTGGGGTCGTGTTCCCCGATGCTGCCTGGTGAAGACTGTGGAACCTGTATCATGATATTTCTAATCCTCCCAAGTATAAATGGATTAAATCTCTCTGTTAAAGGGCAGACGTTATCATACTGGGAGAAATCCTGTCTGGGAGACACCTAAAGCAAAAAGATACGGAAAGTCATAAGAATAAAGCAGGGAGCCCGACACAGGGCTCGATCCCAGGACTCTGCCCTTCCTTGAGTTTGGACAACTCTGGGCTGGCATCTACCACAGCGACAGACTGAACAGGAAGAAAACTTTTGACAATCTCCATGCATGCATGCCAAAACAAGAGAAGTACGGATGAAATTCCTCCTCATTTTGATTGAAAAAAGAAACTTTGAGTAAACCAGGATTACAATGAAACTTCCTTAACCTGACAGAGACTATAAACAAACATACAGGATATGTATAAAAATGTTCCTTTGGGATCCGGAGCAAGACAAGGTGCCACGATCACCGCTTTCCCCCCGCAAATTGCTGGGAAACTACACAAGGAATACAAGAATTAGAAAAATAAATTCAGGGGCGCCTGGGTGGCTCAGTCGTTAAGCGTCTGCCTTCGGCTCAGGGCGTGATCCCGGCGTTCTGGGATCGAGCCCCACATCAGGCTCCTCCGCTATGAGCCTGCTTCTTCCTCTCCCACTCCCCCTGCTTGTGTTCCCTCTCTCGCTGGCTGTCTCTATCTCTGTCAAATAAATAAATAAAATCTTAAAAAAAAATAAATTCAAGGATTAGAAAGAAAGAAACAAGACAGTTACTATTTCCTGGTGATGTAATTTTCTATATATCCAACCCCAAAGAAGATACAGATATATTTTCTAAAATAGTAAGCTAGCTTAGCAAAATGGATGCTTCCAAAAGCTAAATAGAAAAATCAGTTGCATATCAGAACAGATACATCCTGGACACAAGGTTCGAGGCAGGGAACAAAGGTCCCAGAAGTTTGTATCCAACACGTTGCCATTCCTGCAGAGTTCAAAACCCAGCAAAACTAAATAATAAGCATACACACATTTGAAATAAAACCCTCTCTCTACGTATTTTTAAAAACACTGATGCACAGGAAAAAATATCAACCAAGTTATCTGTAAAAGCCGCGGATAGGAAACACCCTACATATCCATCAACAAATAAATAAGGAAACAATGGGAAACAAAGAGTGGCGTGTTCCTACAACCAAATACTACTCTGCAATAAGAAGAAAGAACTCCAGATACTCTCAATAACATGGATGAATTTCAAAAACATTATGGTGAACAACAATTTTTTTTTTAAACCAGACACAAAGAGTAGATGTTGTATGATTTGGTGTATATGGAATTCGAAAACAAACAAAAGTAATTTACAGAAGAGAGGAAAGAGCACCTGTGGCGGGGGAGAGAGGATTGGCTGGCAAGGTATACAAGGAACTTTCTGGGGTAGGGAATATATTTTTTGAATGGGAAACTGGTTCTGTGGGTGCAAACATTTCTCAGAATTCCCCAGTCTACACGCTGAAAATCTGCACATTGTTTTGCATACAAATTATACCTCCATTTAAAAAAAAGATCATATGAGGGAGCCTGGGTGGCTCAGTCGGTTAAACGTCCGACTCTTGGTTTCAGGGTCCTGGGTCAGGCTCTGTGCACGGAGTCCGCTTGTCTCTCCCTCTGCTCCTCTTTGCTCCTCACCCATTCTCTCTCTCTCTCAAATAAATAAATAAGTAAAATATTTTTAAAAAAATTTAAAAGAACATATGGAAAGAAATTGTTTAACCTAGAAAAAGTGAAGTCTTAAGAAACACAAAATTTAAGATTGTAGTTACTTGGGTTTTTGGGGAGAGGATAGGTAAATAAGGAAAAGGAAAGGTCACAAATCATTGGTGACATTGTAGTTGCTGATATGGGTCCAAGGATTCATCATATTATACCTTATTTAACATATATGTTACATTCAATATTTCAGAGTATCGAATAATATATATTTGAGATTTTATTTATTTGTCAGAGAGAGAGAACATAAGCCGGGGGAGCAGCAGAGGGAGAGGGAGAAGCAGGCTCCCCACTGGGCAGGGAGCCCGATGCGGGGCTCAATCCCAGGACCCTGAGATCAGACCTGAGCTGAAGGCAGACACTTCACAGACTGAGCCACGTAGGCATCCCTCAAATAATATATTTTTAAAGATACTGAAAGCAAATGATCACTTTGGGATGGAAAAGATAAAAAAAGATTCATGAAGGAACTAGTACTTGAAGGAGAGAGAGGATTTTTATAGACCGTGTTGGCCACAGGAGCTCTAGATAGAATGCTGGCTTTAGAATTGGCAAACCCTGTGCTCCCTTCGAGCAGCACGTATACGAGAATTGGCAAACTCACGGGGTAAGACGGAGCACGTTCTTGTCGAATGACTGAAGCCCTTGTTACAGCCTCGTTTACATTGTTCTTGCTTCTAGAACAGAGTTCTTATGCCACCAACAAGATGAACTTTGATAAGCACACGGACCAGGTAACATACTATTGTTTAGCGTCTCTCAAAGAGCCAAACATTTATACAGTAGCTGGTTAATAAAGGTGTCTGGCATTGGACCCGCGTCTACAATTGGTTAAATAGAACGCTAAAAATCAGGTGCACTTTCTTTCTCGGGTTATTACTGAATTAAACGTACATGCCAAGCTGATCAGGCAACATTGTCATTGATGTCTGTGTGCATGTCTGTGTGTGCTGAGGACATTTACAAGGTATTGTAAATACTGCCCTTTCTGATAAGCACATGGAATTACTGAATGTTGCGACTGGCTACAACCTATTTAAGAACAGCGAAAGTCCTGGGGCGCCTGGGTGGCGCAGTCGTTAAGCGTCTGACTTTGGCTCAGGGCGTGATCCCGACGTTCCGGGATCGAGTCCCACATGGGGCTCCTCCGCTGGGAGCCTGCTTCTTCCTCTCCCTCTCCCCTGCTGTGTTCCCTCTCTCGCTGGCTATGTCTCTGTCACATAGATAAATAAAATCTTAAAAAAAAAAAAAAAGAACAGCAGAAGTCCTAAAATCGAATGTGTGTAGGACTTGTAGTTGGTTGGATAATTGAAAATTCGGGTCAAAGCAAGCCATCGTGAAAAGTGAAATATCCAACTGCTAACCATTTTATTATCACTTAAACCGAGCGTTCTCTTTGCACACGGGTCTGCGGACCGGACCTGGTCGGGTGTTGCACGGGTCCCTCTCACGGGCCGTCTACGGGGCTCCACGATGGCCATACATCTCCAGGATGGAAACTCCACCTGGCTCTCGCATGTTTGCTTTCCTTCCTGCCGTCTCCTTAAGCGTGAACACCAGTGCCTCTCCGAGTGGGAGCCCTGGAACAGCAGCTCCGCATCGCCTGGGACCGAGTGTGCTAGAAACACCAATCTTCAGGCCCCACCCCAGACCTGCTGAATCAGAAACTCCAGGGGTGGGGCCCAGCTATGTATTTTAACACAACCTCCTCATGATTCTGACGCATGCGAACGTTTGAGAACCACTGTTCTTGATCCTGAACTCTCTGTCCCTTTCATTCCTCAGACATCACTGTAAAAAAAAAAAAAAAAAAAAAAAAAAAAAAAGAACAACCAGAAACAAACAAACTTGCCCTGTTGGAATCACTCCCTGCTCCTGCCCCGAGATGGGAAGGCTCCCTCACACCCCGCCTTCTTTTTATTCCGATGCACAACACACGGGGAATTATCCTTGACTCCTTTCCCTCCTTGATATCGAGTCCTGTCCCCAAGGTGCGTCCCAGGTCACCCACTGCCATCCACCTACTGGACCACACTCCAGTCGGAGCCCCCGGGGTCTCATGACTGGATTCTGTGACTGACTCCTCCCTGCTCTCGCTGCCTCCACCACCAACAGCCACAGTCCACTCTCTGCCAGTACCCAGGAAGCTCTCTTGAAGCACAAGTTGGATTCCACTGCTCCCCTGCTCAAACCCCTGTGATGGCTCTCCCATGAACCTGGAGTAAAAGTCAGACCCTCTCTTCAGGGTTAAAATCCCTCTCTGACCGGCTCCTGCCAACCTCCCACACCACTCAAGTCCCAAAACTGTTCCCGAAACTGTTGCTCCCAACTTGGCTACATTGACCTTCTTTCCTGAAACGTACCAAGGCTTGTTTCCACCTCAGGGCCTTTGCACAAGCTGTTCCCACCTACCTAGAAGGTTCTTCTCAACTCTGTCAAGCTGGATTCTTCTTGTCATTCACATCACAGTTGAAACAACACAGAGATCCTGCCGCCTGTCTAATCTAAAGTAACCGTACCCGACAAATCCAGCTACGGGTTTTTCTGTCGGCCTTCCCCCGCTAGAGCCTCACAGAGCAGAGACCAGCAGGGTCCTTTTTACCATCCCCGCGTCTGGAGCGGAGCATGCAACGGGTGCTCGATAACCATTAGCAAGTGATGAACACCTGTGGACGGGGCGGGGGGGGCCGGAGAAAGCTGTTTGAGAGCCCCCGAGCGCCTCTGTCTTTCCCAGCGGCTCACAAAAGCCTTCCGTGTGAGGGTGTGAGGGATGCGTCTGTCTCTGGAGAGGCTTTCCTTTGGATGCATCGCCATCCACGTTACACTTTATCTAGAATTCCTGCAGTCTAGAAAGCTACTGCTCTCCATAGACACTGAAGTATAAAAAAGTCCTCCAGGTTCTTGCACTTTGTGCTTGGGATTAATTAGAATTCTCTCGTCTCCATGCTTAGAAGCCCATGATTATATAAATTTCTAAAAAATAAAACTAAAAAAAACCCCAAATCCTTTATATCCTTCTCCAGAGGTTCCTGCACTATTCCCAACTCCCTTCAACCTCCCCACTGTCTCTCCCCAGTGGCTTTCTTGCCCTGGTGCAAATCCTCCCTCCTCAGCCCCCTCCCCTGCAATGGGCAGGCGCCGCGGGCTCCTCACCCCTGCTGGACCAGCCTTTGAAAACCAGTATCTCATGAAATCGATTCCCTGCTATGACACTCCAGCAGCAGCTCTCTGGCGGTGAGAAAGCCCCTGGTGTCGCAGGGCCCCCCCCCGGGCGTCCCGCCCCTTCAACTCCAGGGGCGTCCTCACTCGGCCTACACTCGTGCTGGTTTACCTCCTTGCCCCTGCCCATGCCCTGCCTTGCCTGCCTGCTGTGATCTGCGGCTCAGCGTCCCCTCTGCTGTGGGGCCGGGCTGTGCCGGCTCCGGGGGGAACCCTGGCAGCGAAGGCAGCATGCCGGGGAGGGAGCCCGGTTCAGGACAGCCACCGCGGTCATCTGCACTGCGAGCACGTTCAAGGGTCGGCCGCCCCTATCTCCCCTCTCCGTTGCTTCCTCCAAAGAGAAAAAGCACTGTCACATTCCCACAAGTGGCAACACTCAGGCTACTTCAGTAAGGTGTCCCCCACCAGCGGACGGTGGAGCAGGGGCTTGGACAGAGGCTTCTAGACCCAAAGTGCACCGCCCTGACCGTGGCCTTAGGCTGCCAACAGCAGCAGAGCAGGGCTCCGGGTGACCACGATGGCAGTGGAGCCCTAGCTCCTGCCGGGGCTCCCCACCCTCCCCTGCAGCTCTGGTGTGGGCCTCCTGAGGGCCAGGTGACACCGGCCACCAGCTGGTGTGCCCTCGGGATCCACTATGTGCAGGCCTGGTTCTTACAGCCTCTAACCCCCCTGCAGCTGCTCTCCTTCCCCGCGAGGAAGAGGGGACGGACGGTCTGTGTCCTGGAGCTGCCCGGTCGGCTGTAGGCCGCAGAACCCGGGATCGGGTGACACAGAGGGCCACCGATCTGTCACACTTCACCCACGGGCAGATTGGTGACCTGCGTTGAAGGGCCGCCAGTCTGCATTGCTGGTGAACTTGCATTTGAACAGGGTGAAATTTTGGCCTTTGCCACTTTTTATTTTTTTATGTTTTTAATTAAATTGCCTGGGTCACTGACACCCTCGGAGACTAGGAAACGCAGCCTTGCATTTTGTTAATGACACACCATCTGTTTGCTCACGCTGCGCGGTCACGTGATCTTTGCTCTGCCGCACATCCTGTCTCACTGGCCTGAACCAGTTTGTGGGTGAAATGCTTGGGATGGGTGCCAGCAAGTCTTCTCTTCTCTCTCCCTTTCTTCCTTTCTTTTTCTTTCTTTCTTCCTTTTTTTTCTTTCTTTCTTGCTTTCTTCCTCTTTCTTTCTTTCTTTCTTTCTTTTTCTTTCCCTATTCCTTCCTTTCCTTTCCTTTCTTTCCTTCTTCCTTCCTTCCTTCTTTCCCTCCTTCTTTCTTCCTTCCTTCCTTCCTCCCTTCCTTCTTCCTCCTTGCCTCCCTCCCTCTCCTCAGTCTCACCCATTTTAAGATCGGCTGTTGACCCCAAAGTCGTCGGCTGAATTTGCGTTACTGCTCATGCCCCCAACTGCCCCATTTCTGCTGCAGTTTTGGCCTGACTTCTGACACGTGCCGGCGGGGGCCGATGGGGTGCAGACAGCTCAGACGGCAGGGGGAGAGCCCGCAGCAGACACTGGAGGGCAGTGCTGCCCACCCGGGCTCAGGTTGCAGAGAAATCCGCGACAACCCCGGGGCAGCAGAGGCTGAAGCTGGAGAACCCCTCCGACCTCAGCAGAGTGTCACTGACTCATCTTCCCCTACAACATTCATGACAGTTGGCTCATCTCACAGATAATTAGATTAGATCCCTGAAGAACATCGTACCCTGGTATTTTTAAGAGCTTTAAATTTCATGCATTTCCATGAAGACCGGTCCTCAAAAAGAAAAAGTAACGGAAGCACAGCTTTTGACCCTCTGGTGGGAAGTTCCACTGCTCTCGGACCCCAATGCTGGGGGGGGGACAGGCTGCTCTGCGCACACCTTCCCACGCACAGGCGCAGGTGTGCGGGGGCGTCGCCATGGACGAGACCCAGGTGCTGAATTTGAGGAACCCCGTATTCGTGTGACACTTGTACGTCCATGAACTATTATTTAGGAAACATTCCGAAGCATTGGACTGTCTGCCCTCAGCCACACACTTTTGTAGCCTGACCTGGAAACTAGGCTTCAGTCGCTGTGTGACACTGTGTGACGAGGTGACAAGCTCCAGGAGCGCCCTTCTGAAGGGACCAGGTGCCCAGAGCACCGAGGAGGCTGTGGGTAGGATGCCAGGAGATGGCCCAACCCAGCGGCGTTTAAAGGCCTGGGGTGCTCACAGACGACACACCTGTCAACAATGACCCCTTGTGCACGTGTCGCTCGGTCTCCTGGCTTCTTCCTTATGAGGACGACTCCCTCGGGGCTGCTCTCTTCCTCGGCTTCTATCAGATTTCACTTTCCGGGCGTCACTGGCGAGGGAGGGGCGCCACGCGCGAGCTGGCCGGTTCTCCCGCTTCCTCGGGGGCCCTGACCACGAGCTTAGGATGTGTGTGCACGTGTTTGTGCTTGTGTGTGTGCGTGCGTGTGTTTGTGCCAACAGACAGATCATTTTGTGGAGAGCACGGCCCATGCGGCTGATTCACCCTTAGGTGCTCCACACGCCGGGCTGAGGAAAGTTCCCCCATCCGCGGAGAACCAGGAACCGGAAGCCCTCTTATCAGCTCCCGATAGTTCGCAGCCCGCACACCCGGCGCGCACACTCCCCCCGAGGAACGGCTGCACCTGCACTGCTTGGCCCCGAAGGTCATTCCTTAGTCACCTCGTGAGTCAAGTGCAGCCATGGTGCCTCCTGTCCCCCCGTCGCTGAAGAGTGGACAGCCAGCGGGGACCCTGGCGGACCCGCGTTTCTCTGCCACGGCTGTTAGTCCTCACGAGGGAAACGGTGAGGCAGGTGTTCCTGGACAAGCAGTGACGGATGCTAAGCACGGGGTCTCCGTGAACTCCGGCCAGCACCTCGTGCTCACTCGGTTGTGGGAGATCAGCCCCTCCCTACTGGCACTTAAACGATTTGTGCCGTTCTTTCTAGACGATGAGGTGAAGGAAAGAGAAAACAGTGGCCTGTGACCTGCACCAGGAAAAGAACACGACATACTTTTCAAACTTTATTTAAGAATTCCAGCCCCGGGGGCGCCTGGGTGGCTCAGTCCGTGGAGCCTCTGCCTTCGGCTCAGGTCATGATCCCAGGGTCCTGGGATGGAGCCCAGAGTCGCTTCTCCCTCTCCCTCTGCACCCCCGCTCATGCGCACCCTCTCTCTCTCTCTCTCTCTGTCTCAAATAAGTAAATAAATGAAATCTTTAAAAAAAAAAAAAAAGAATTCCAGCCTGGCTTCACCAGTGAGCACTTGGTTTTATGGATAAAACAGGCCACGTGCTCCTGTCACCCAGGGGTGGCTCCTTGGGCAAGAGCGTGATTCACGTCCAGAGGCCGCCGACCGTGGCTATGCTGGGCTTGTGCTGTTTTCCTTTTCCCTCCTCTGCACAGCGGGACTGGATGACTTTGTAACCCAAAAAAGCAGAACTTATTTTACTCCCAGATCTGCTACAAAGTCAAGTCAGAGGCTGAGTGAATGATGGTTGTGTGATCACCCAGGAGCGACAGACAAGAAAATGCTCGGTAGCGGAACCCCTTCCTCAGGGGGTGCATCGAGGAATGGTTCCTGCAGCAACTTCAGGCCTGGGAGAAAATCAGAGCAGGAGTGCAGTTTTTGCAAGTGTCGACCTCAGCTGAGATTTGTTAGGGGGCAGCGCACCCCCACCAGGGTCCTTTCCAGAATTCGCTCTCCCCCGCCCTCCGCCCACCCATGCCCTACCCATCCTTCAGGACCTGGGTTAACCCTGCCGCCTACAGCAGGCACCCTAGGTCCTCCCTGGGTGAACCCCCACGGGACGTGGGGTGTATCAGTTAGGACAATCTAGGTCAGGCCATGGCCCTGTACGAACCTCAAACCTTCCATGGCACATCCAGCATGGTCTGTAAGGTTCTGGTCGTCAGAGTCATGCGGGCCGACAGGGGCCCCGTCGGTCGTTCGTTCCTGCGGTCCGTGCAGCACAGGAAGGAAACAGGGCACAAGGCACACTGACCTTCGAGTATCCACCCAAAGTGATACACGTCGTTTCCGTTCATGTTTCATGGAGTCAAATGGCCCGTCCAACCCCAGCCTCTGAACTCCGCGCAGTCCTGGGATGTAAGTTGGGCTGCTCTGATTATACCTTCGGCTTCCTGAGGACAGGGGGCTTGTCTTCCCCTCCTGAGCCTTCATTAATTCCGTAGCATGTGCTTGGCACCAGACTCACAACAGGAAGAGGAACAAACAAACAGACCCCAACGTCTGTCGTCGAGGGTCTCAGACAGGCTCCACTGTACCACAGGTGAGAGCCGGGCGAATCCTGGAACCCGGCACCGCGGACGTCCTCGCAGAGCCCCTGCAGAGCCGAGCGGGAGGGTGAGGCGACCAGGAGGGGTTCTGTCTTCTCTCGAGAGACCAGTGAGCAAAAGCGCGGAGAGATGAAAGTGCCTTTTCTCCGCATTCGAAACAGGCAGGGACGGCCGGCCAGACGCAGAGGGCGGAGCGTGGTCTAGCTTTGTGAGCCACGTACCCTGCCACGTTTTCTGTGTGTGTGTGTGTGTGTGTGTGTGTGTGTGTGTGTGTGTGTTTTATAACCTTTTAAAAATATAAAAACTATTCTTAGCTCGCAAGTCGTACAAAAACACAAGCAGGCTACGGTACACGCACAAAGATGGCTAGAATCAAAAAGACAGTTGGTAACAGGTACCAGGGAGGAGGTGGCGGGACGAGCCCCGTACATCGCTGGCAGGATGCACAGTGCGGCCGCCGCTGTGGAAAGCACACCGGTGGGGCCTCGAGAGGCTAAACAGAGTCACCGCGTGACCCAGCGACGCCACTCGGACACACAGACCCAAGAGAACTGAAAGCCTGTGTCCACACCACACGTGTGCGCGAATGTTCGCAGCAGCGTTATTCCTGAGCACCAAAAGGCAGAAACAGCCCAAATGTCCATCCGCTGGTGAAGGGACCATCGACATGTGTTCTCTCTGTGTAACGGAATATTATCCGGCAATAAAAAGGAACAAAGGACTGACAGCCTCTACAAGGTGGATGAACGTTGAAAACGTGCAAAGCTAGAGAAGCCCGCACAGGAAACCACCGACCGTAGGATTCCAGTGATAGGAAACATCCAGAACAGGCAAATCCACAGAGATGGAAAGTAGGTGAGTGGTTGCCTTGGGCTGCAGGGCTTGGGGGTAAAATGGGAGTGGCTGCTAGTGGGTACAGAGTTTCTGGGGTGATAAAAAATGCTCTCACACCCTGAATTATATAAGTTGAGTATAAATTCTATGGATGTGAATTATATCTTGATTCAGAAAAAAATTTTTTAATAGCCGAAAGGTGTTGGTTTGCCAAACCCCTGGGTCAGTGAATGAATGGGAGCGGTGCAGGGAGATTTCCGGGCTTGGGGGTCTCACCACAGGGCTGGGCTTGGTCCTCCAGGCGCTGGGGAAGGGCCATCCAGGGGCTCAGTGTGGAACGAATATGACTGCAGGTGCCTAGGAAAGGCTGGAGGCAGGAAGACCAGCCGGGTGGCTGTCCTAACGTGGCGAGAGGGAAGACGGGAGACCGGACTTACGCACCAGCGGGGAGAAGAAGGGGCGAGGACCCAGAGGAAGCATCCGCAGGCTTGGAGATGGAGTAGTTGGTCCGCAAGGGTGAAGGAGCGAGAGGGCAAAGTTGCCTGTCATTTCTAGATTGGGGTCCGATGCAGACGCCTGGGTCCCGGGAGGAAGGAGAGGGAGCAGACTGATGAGTGGGACAGAGGGTCCTGAGAGCCCGTTGCAGAGTGACCCTGAGGCTCCCGCAGGCCGGCCAGGTGGAGCACGTGGGTGCCAGGCGGTGGAGGGAGAGGGGCTGGGGGCAGATACACGGACCGGAGATCAGGGAGTGTGCAGTAAAGTGAATCATGAGAATGCCCGGGGACCGCAATGGCAGCAGGATTTCTGGCAACAGGGCTCCGGATGGGAACCTCGGGAACATCCGCAGGTGAGGGACAAGGGAAGGGAAAGAAGGGATCTGGGCAGGAGCAAGTGGAGATGGTCAGGGAGCCCGTGGAGGGCAGAGACAGGTCACAGTGGAGGGTGGTGGATACTGTGAGATGCTGGGGTAGGGGCCAGGGGCGCCGCCAAGCTTTAGGGGTGGCATTTTCACAGCGTGGTGGGGATAAAGCCACCTGCGGTGGGCTGCAAAATAACCCATGCTGGGCAACGGGAAGCCGCAGCAGGAGAGGAGAAAGCAGGTGTACCCCAAGGGGGAGCAGGCTGGAGGGAGGGGTCTTGTTGGAGGGGAAGATGTTGCATCCTGCGTGAAGCCGAGGAGGAAACTCAGCTAAAGGCGCTCACTGGACTGGATCCCCACCCTTCCAAAGAGGAGAAGGACCCAAGGATGAAAGGCGTGGAACCTTCCCGAGGCTGGTGAAGAAGGCACCGGGTCTGGCTGTTCAGAAGCACCTGCTCTTTCTCCTGCCTGCAGTGAGGATAGGATGTCACCTCAGATGGGAGTCCAGGTGCCTCTACCCTGGAGTCAAGGCGGAAGAGTAGGAACGTGGGGCTCTTGGGTGGCGCAGTTGGTTGGGCCCCTGACTCTTGGTTTCTGCTCAGGTCATGATCTCAGGGTCATGAGATCCAGCCTTGTGACAGGTCCACACTGGGCGTGGAGCCTGCTTGGGATTCTCTCTCTCCCTCTGCCCCTTTCTCCTCCCTCTGAGTATGTTCTCTCTCCATATATATATATATATATATATATATACATATATATATATATATATATATATAAAAGGAGAAAGAGAGAGAGTAGGAACGTATGATTATACACACATCACATTCTTGCAACAAGTGTAAATTTTAACAGAATCACAACTTTGGTTTAGGGGTTTTGAAGCAGGTCTCATTTCGTAGGTGTGACTGATTAAGTCTTCAGCCGATGGTGATTAGCTCACTCTCCAGCCCCTCTCTCCTCCCCTCCCTGTGAGTCCCAACCATCTAATCATGCCTTGGTCTTCTTGGTGACCAGCCACAATTCTGAAGCTGTCTGGGGCCCCCGGCCATCTCATTAGCATATAAAAGACCCTCATCACTCCAGAGATTCCCAGGGCTGTAGGAGCTGTGTGCCAGGAACGGAGAAAGACCAAGGATCTCTTTCCCACTGTACCACAGCGAGTATACTGGATATGTGTGTCAACCAGTCAGCCCCTCCCTGGCCAACAGGGAAGCCTGACCCAGTGATCCGGCGGGATACGAGAAAAGTATGGGACTCATGGAAGAGCATCATTGGGGGGAAAGCAGAGTGGGAACCCCTTATCACTAGAGATGAGATGAACCCAACTTCCTGATAAGATTCCTCAAATTATAAACCCCCAGAGCTTTTTTTTTTTTTTTTAATAATGTAGTTGATTGTGTTTTAAAAAATAAGTAAATTGACATCAGTTGTAGTGGTTGGAGGCTTGGGCTTACGGGATCAAGGCCGCAGTAGGGCCAGCCAGGGGGAGCAGGGGGAGGCAGATTTTCGGAGGGCCATAGGATGAGGCTCTCGGAGAGGCTCTCGGGCTCCTGGAGAACCAGACTGCTTTGCTGTGTGGTGCTTTACAAGCCTCTCCCATCCCCCCTCCACCTCCACCAAACCACATTCCCGGAGAGGTGGAGACTGAAACCGATTTTTCCTGTTGGGACTGGGCACACTTGGGCCTCTGCCTTCTGCTTCTGGTTCTTCAAGGGCCTTCCAGGAACCGCAAAGGCCTGGCTGGGTGAACAGAGCGGAGGCAGGCGGAGCACAGAAGAAGGGACTTACGAGTTAATTACTTGTAAATCTCATTGCAGAAACCACATTGCTTTAACATTTTCTTTAAACCACCTGAACATAGTAAATTCCACTGGGGGATGCCTGGGTGGGCTCTTTAAAATAATTGGAATGAGAGTAAGTACGTACACACATACATCCATAAAACGTATTGAGGACCCTTTGATCCTTGGCAGTGCCTCGGATGCAAATTTCTCTGACCCTTGCTGTCCTAGGATAAGGGTCAGGGGAGAAGTTTCTCTCTTTCTGATAACCAAGGATGATGTCATTTTATTACTTTTCCTTTTAACACTGTTTTCCTTTTTTGACTTACCACTGTTTTAAAAATATGTCTATTTTCCAATAAATCTAAAAATTGAAAAAAATTCTGACTGTGCTTACGGCCTACATCTTCCCTTTTAAGAAGACCTATCCTTTCCCAAAATGTGGTACAAAGAAATGTTTTCCTTCCTCATCTAAAGAAATGGGAGATCTCAAAGTATAATCACGTCCATCTTTTTCTTTAATAAAAACACAGTTCACATTTCTCACTTCTGCCAATGGAACCACTTCATAGTCACTGTGGATTTAGTTGTCACGGGAGGACATCTGAGTTTCTGGGAGGCGTGCTGCCCCCTGGGCTCTCTGTCCGGAGCGAGAGAGCAAGCCTCCGGGAGTCACCCCCAACTGCTGAGTTCACGGGGCAGCAGTCACAGAGATGGCACCGTGGCGGCTGCTGGGCCACCAGACACCCATCGTTCGGGGTAGGTCAGCCCACCAGCCGCCGGGGGATGTTCACAAACAGTTCTTTGTCCTCGAGGGATGAAGAAAGTCCAGGCGTCCGTTACCCTCGAGCTGTCATCAGCATCAGAGTCTAGTCTTTGGCTAAAATAGCGAGGAAAGTCACCAATGTAGAGTTAACACTATTTTACTCATTTTTTTTTTTTTTACAGATTTTATTTACTTTTTTGAGATACAGAAAGAAAGCACGAGCCGGGTGGGGCTGAGGGGCAGAGGGAGAAGGAGAAGCAGGCTCCCCACCGAGCTGGGAGCCCGATGCGGGGCTCGATCCCAGGACCCTGGGATCATGACCTGAGCCGAAGGCAGACACTCAACTGACTGAGCCACCCAGGAAGCCCTGAATTAGTGCTCTTGATGAGGCTTGATTTATTAGCCTTACAGAAGCCCAAGGAGCTTCGTTTTTACCACCCTTTAGTAACAATGTTTCAAGTCAGTGTCACAGCAAAAGGGCCCCCAGTGGTGGCTGTTTTCAACCGGGCTAAACATGCACGCCCACTGGGAATGTCAGCACAGGCCACAGAGTGCAAACCCCCACGTCACAACAGCCAGAATTCTGCAGACAAAGCCGTGGCCGGTCCCTGAAGCACGCGCTTGACACTCAACGGTGACACCGGCAGGAAGTGACAAGATGCTCCTTTTAGGCTGCCTTCCAGAAAGCTGCCGCGGCTGGTTTAGCTGGGAGGTGAAGGGTGTTGAGATGATCCAGAGATGAGAATGTCACCGTCCTCGGAACCAGCAGCCTGTGACCCGGCGCCTATCGGCCCACCCGTAGCCCTGCCGGTGTCGCGTGAGTGGGACTTCCCGTGCGGCTGCTCCAGAGCCCGCAGGCCCAAAGAGCGCACGGCCTCCCGGGGGCCGGCGGGTGGCTCGAGGAGGATGACATGGTCTTGCGGATGGCAGGCAGTCGGCTCAGAGGCAGCCGCACAGCCTCCTTCTGGGCGTGGCCCCCTGCCTGACGATGGTGAAGGCCCTGGAGTATGGCCTGGCCCAAGGCAATACGTTTCTGTTAGCCGAAGGGTCGAGGCATGTCACTTAATTCATGAGCCTGAGTCCTAGAACCAGCTCCGCGCGCCAACTAGCAAGCCGCGTACCTCCGTCTGGTCCCCTTCATCTGTAAATGAGCTGGGCTCCCCTGATCTTCCAAGTCCCTTCGACTCTAACATCTGCTGTATCGTGATGGCCTTTGCTAACGCAACGGAAGGAGCAAGAGAATTATACCCTAAAACTCGGAGTCTATCGTAATAAGAACACTGTGCATTGATTTTTAAAGCAGCCCTTTAAAAAAGAAAAGTGAGCAAATAGGAAATAAGTAAGTATACAAGACACATCTGGCCCAGCCTTGGCTCAGCGTGGAAGCTGGAGGGACAAATCCATATTCATAAAATTTGATCCTGGTAAACACTCGCCCAGAAAAGGGACGTCTCCATCCCCCGCTCTATCCCCCAGATGTGTCTTTATTAACTACAAGGAAACATCAGGCCCTCCCAGAGGGTTTAACTCCGGGAGCTGCTAAGAAATGGCAATGTGTAGATCATCGAGTGGAAGTCAAGGTCAAGTCAAGGTCGTGACCCATTATGCTGTCTGTCCCTTCAGAATGAAAACTGTGGGACAAGTTCATCTCCGAGCTGGCCTGTGCCTCCTGACACACTGATCTATTTCCCTTCACTATCCTACGGAATCCATCTCTCCCTGGACCTGCCTGTCGGAGAACTTCGGAGTCAAGGTCTGTGTTTAGCTGAATCCTTTTTCTTAGCCTGAGTTCTCCAGTGGAATTGTATCTGTCACTTCATTCTTGTTTTCATGGTTTGGGGTTTTCCTGAGGTACTGATTGTTTCTAATGAGTTATTTCATTCAAGCATTGTAGGTTTACCGAAAAATGGAACAGGGAGTACAAAGAGTTCTCGTATACAGTGTCCCCTGTTATTACCAGCTGCCCCAGTGCGGTGTGCCTGTTACAGTCACGAGCCAAAACTGATACATTATCATTCACTAAAGCCCATAGTTTACACGAGGTTCACTGTGGATGTTGCCTTTTATAGGTTTTGGCAAACACAGAGTGCCGCGTATCCACCACGGCGGTATCATCCAGAATAGTCTCCATGCCCTAGAAATCTCCTGTGCTCCACCGAGACACCCGTCCCTCCCTTCCCCATCACTGCAGGCAGCCGTGATCTTTCTGCTACCTCCAGGGTTTTGCCTTTCCCGGAATGCCATGTAGGTGGAACCGTACAGTATGTTTATAGCTTTCTCAAATCGGCCTCTTTCACTCAGCAGTATGCGTCTGAGTTTCCTCCAAGCCTTTTTGTGACTTGATAGCTCATTTCCTTTTATCACTGGATACTATTCCATTACACCGATGTACCATGGTTTGTCTATTCCCCTACCAAAAACATCTCGAGTGCTTCTAAGTTTTGGCTACAATGAACAGAGCTATGATTTCTACTGATTTTCCTTCCTATTATTTTTACTCTGAGCTGCCTCAAAACCCTTTTGGAAGCAGATGGGAGTATAAATTACTATTGCAAGAAGTTCTTCATGGGGGCACATATCGGGTTAAGCTTGCCTCTGCAGGATTGGAACCAGAGTTGGAAACTGAAAACAAGCCCAAACTGGTTTTATAATTTTTATTTTTATCAAGGCGAAACATGAGTGTCTGGTTCTTGGGGGGCAGGGCGGGATTTGTTCACGTGTTTTGTCAAGTACTGTTAAAAGGCTTATGACAAAGCAGAAACAAAACAAAGGAGTGATCTATTGCCCTGCTCAACTTCTTTGGGTTCTTTCAACACTTAGCAGGTTCCTCTGAGAGTTACTTCCACGTGTTTAAGTATAGTTATGCCACTCTGTCTCGATTAATCCATTTTAGAATCACCTATTATGATAGGGGAGGATTTAGCGCTCTTGCATCTGAACATAGTTACAGCATTACTCTTGGTTAGATTGGTATTCAATATTTACGTTATTAGAGCCATGTAAATATTCTTCACTGCTGAATCAAGCAATAAAGTAAGATTATATTTCCTTTCTTCTACAATTTTTTTTATTTATCCCCAAGTTAATAGTTGCCTTATATTTGCATTTATTTTGTCTCATTTGCCCCTGTGCTGTCTCCCCACACCGCTTCACATCTTGTCATGCCACAGGACTAAACCTATCTAATGATCAGTTGGTTCCATTTTTGTTTCCAAGAGACTCTTCTTGGGTGCTGGGCTCCCTAATCCCAGCTAGTCTGCTCCCTTGGTGGCTGCATAAATTAGTCCTTGGACTTCCCATTACCACCGCCCTGGAAATTCCCTGTGCTCCCTGAATCCCTCCTTTCTGGGATTTCCTGTCTTCCTTGTTCTTGGCTATTCTTGGTTACTCCCCCATCCTGATGGACCACATCTTCCAGTAGCTTCCTGAGAAAGTGTGCAGAGCTAGCTGAAAGATGGGTGCCAGAGCCAGAGAGATGGGGATCAAAACACCGGCTTTCTTACTGCTGAGGCTGTTTGGAGAAGGCGGCTTCTTGTCTGCTGGCCAAGGAAGCATCCTCCCACTGCAACCTAGAATTAAGTGCACCCACTCAGCTGTGCTGGAAAATGGCAACCTCCCCAATGGGCGAGACTGACAGGACACCTGCTCTCTGCAGGCCAGCAGAGCCCAAGGAGAAGAGGGGAAGGAAGCAGGGGTGGTCCTTCTCAACATCCCCAGTCACCTGAGTTACAGCCAGGAGAGAGGCATGCATGGAGAGGGGTGCGCTGGTCTGGAAATCGGCATTTCTCAGGGTCCTTAGGTGACTCGATGCCACTAGGGCAAGAAGTTGGCCACGAATCTGGCAGAAACAAGAGAAGGGAGAAGGCAGCATCTAATGCTCTTATAAACCCCCACTGTCTTCAGCCCTCACACCGCCCTGGCCCTGCCCCTGGACCACCCCCTCGACTCCCCAGGCTCGAAGATGCTTCCTTGTCTTCTCCAGCTCCTCTTCCTCACCAGTGATTCTGTCCCAGTTTCATCTAGGACTGAGTTTGTGTTTTGGTCTCTTGTTCTTCTTGTTCTGAGAGGGATTTCCAAGAGTTGGTGGAGGGGGAAATGTTGTCCGCTGCCATCTCAAGAGCAAACTATTGAGCAAAGCCAAACTGAATGGTTTCTTTTACCAAGTGTTTTGCTTCAACTTTTGAGAAATGACCCAGAGAGATAACAAATGGGTCTATCTCTATGAAAATATTTATTGTTTTGAAAAGAAATTAAAGATAAAGGGTCATAAGGATCCAGAGCCAAGTGTAGATGGCCTTCCACCCACACGTGACCTGGGGGACCCAGACCTGCCTGTGAGGGTGTGGGAAGGGCACAGGTGGTGCAGGATGGTAGGGGGGGCACCGATAGACACTCTCCTCTTTAAATTGTATGGTATAATTCAGTTTATTATAGCAATTTCCAAAAATATTCCCTTTACATAGCACTGCACAGCATAACCATCCCCCTCTTCCCCGTGTGAGCAGGGAGTCCTGACTCTGGCCCTCACCGCAGCTGTGTGATCTTGGCTGAGGCATCTGACCAGAGGCGTCAATGTGATCACATATGAATGGGTGTTTGTGAATGGAAGGCGTTAATCAGAGGTGTGACCATTATAATAATCCGCCCAATATTTTTTCCTTCAAGCCAAACAGGTAATCTCAACTGTCTGCCAGTTTCCCCACAGAGCATACCTTTCTGTATGGCCGAATAAAGAAGAAGGAGAAGGAGGAGAAGGAGGAGAAGGAGGAGGAGAATGAGAAGGATGAGGATGAGAAGAGGAAGAAGAGGAAGAGGAAGAGGAAGGAGAAGAAGGAGAAGGAGAAGGAGAAGGAGAAAAAAAGAAGAAGAAAGAGGAGGAGGAGGGGAGAAGGGGGAGGAGAAGGAGGAGGGAGAAGGAGAGGAAGAGGAAGAGGAAGAAGGAGAGGAAGAAGAAGAAGGAGAAGTGAAGGCAGGAGGAGGAAGGAAGGAGGAGGGGAGGGGGAGGAGAAGAAGTTCTCTACATTCACATTCAAATACAATCATCAGGGTAAGGAGAGAACAAAACATAAAGACAAACATGAAATACTCTATATTTTTAAACCAGTTGTATAGCTAAATTCTTACACATATTTTGGGAAGAAAGAGTTTGGGGAAGCACAGACTAGATTTCAATGAGAAAGGAACTGGGGTAAACCACTCTGCAGGAGTCAGCCCGGGGTCACCATAACAGAATACCACAGACAACAACAGAAATTTATTTTCTTAAAGTTCTGGAAGCTGAAGGTCCAAGATCAAGGTCCAACATCGTCAGATTCTGGTGCGAGCTGTCTTCCTGGCTTGCAGATGGCAGCCTTCTGGCCGTGCTCACAGGATGGGGAGAGGACTCTCTGGTGTCTCTACCGCGTCTCATAAGGACACCGGTCCTATCAGACCAGATCCCCACCATGATGAATTCATTTCACCTCTGTCATTTCCTTAAAGGCCCTATTTCCAAGTACAGTCACATTAGGGGTCAGGGCTTCAACAAAGGAATTTGGGGAATGGGACTGGGGGGTGGGGGGGGGGGACACAATTCAGACCACAGCACGCAACCTCCTCTCACACGTGAGTTCTGTGCCCTGAACAAGCCGCGATGGAAGATAGTAATGTTCTGGGGTTGAGACAAAAGCTTAGTCTAGACCAGAAGTAGAAAAAAACTGGAATTCACATCATTAAGACTATGGATCGAAGCCAGGCTGGTCTTACAGGCTTGGAGAACTTCCTAGACTCTGGGGCATCAGTTAAGAGCTGTGTCCTGAAAGCCCCACTATCTGCTGTCTGCACTTGAAAGCTTGCGGATATAGTTTGAACCCTCGTAAACTTCCAACCGCTCTTCTGCAGCCTGGCTGCCCTCACACGATGATTCTGGAAGCATTTCCCTTTGACAAGCCGTAGGGGAGGGCCACGGAAAGACTGCATTTCTGATTCTGAAACCACAAGAAGATTGAAGTCTCTGCGTGTTGGCGGTGAGGTCAGAGGCTCTGCCACCACGGAATTCAGAGTTCTTTGTGGTTTGACATAATAGCTACCTATTAAGTTCGCCTTCTGCCTGACCTATGGGACTGCCATTTAGGAAAGAGAAAGCCATCATCCATCATGTGTCTTTATAAAGAACTTCTTTAACCTTTATCTTACGAAACTGTATTCATAATTATTTAGGCTGAGCTTGGTTTCCAGAAAAGTCTACGAGATGTACGAGGAGAGGAAAATTGCAATCCTCTTAGGATCACGCCAAAAATATCTTCCAAACCCACAAGAATAAAAGGGTTTTGTCACTTTTTTTTTTCTTGAAAAGGACGTAAATCGTAATGAAGTATGCCCAAATTCAAGATTTACTTCCAACCAAAATGTCCAGGTTATGTCCTGGTGTTAATCGGGTTATTCATTCAGTCGACCTCTTCCAACATCCTTCTGTCCACACCCCTCTACAGTGATAATTAACACTCAAAGCAAACGCGGATTCCAAGGCGTAGTAAAATCCTGAATCATAATTCATGATTAAGTACTGTGCAGTGGAATACAGAGAAGTGTACTAGAATATTCAGCTATCTTTGATCGTTTGCTGACTTTAAGTCATATAAAAACAATGGCTTTACGTGTACTTTTAAAATTTCATCATCATGAAGTGTATTGTCATCTAGGAGGATAGAACATATTTTCTTTAACAGTTTGTCAGCGTGACTGATCATTTTTTAAGCTTGGACACGATGTGAAGGCCTCCATCTGTACCCTTGATCGGGCCCCGCGAAGGTCAGGCAGGCCTACCTGCTACAATGGGGCATTTCAGGCTCTTTTTGTCTTTCTGCTCCACCCTACTCTGAGCATAAGCCTTTCTACCTCATGGCCTCAAAATGGCTTCTTCAGCTCCAGTCTCGTGTCCATAATCCAAACAGGAAGAGGAAGACAAAGAGAAGGAGGATAAGGTGGTGCTACATCTCAAAAGCAAAGAATTTCCAGAAATTCCTGGCAGATTTCTCACACAACTCAGAATCAGGTCACCTGGCCACCCTTAGCTGCAGAGGCCTTGAGAAATGTGGGCATTCTCCAGGGGCCCCCATGTGGCCCTGAACAAAACCAGGCTTCTAATAGGGAAGGGGGAGAATGGTTATCAGGTAGGCAAGTGGCTGTGTCTGCCACACGCAAGCGCCAAGACACAAGTGACTCCTTGGTCCTGGACCTAATGGGTCACGCAAGAGGTGGAGTGGCCCATGAATCATGCCTGGGTGACTGTGTCCACACCAGAAGCTACTGGATTGTCAAGGTTCTGATCAACCTGTACATGGAATGTGGGATGGGGCTCAGACCACCGACAAGAGACCATCAGGGAGCCCCGCTTAGAGCAGCTACAGAAGGAAGAGGCAAATGGCACAAAGCTCCCCAGATTATTCTGGAAGATAATATGGCAGCTCATGGCAAAAGTTTTGAGAAATGGGAACTTCTGCTCCCCAGGGAGTCCCTGGAGCTGTTCTGACACCTGGTGACTCAGATTTTCTCCCTCCTTTGATCCCCAAGACCACCTGACACGTTCTTTGGTGCCTTCCTCAGTCAGAGCTGGTTTCGGTGGCCACCTCAGATTTTCCACACCGAGGGGGCCTGAGGGGCAGTATTCTGGTAGACAGTGGCGGATCGGTACAGCAAGACGCCGCCATTTTCAGATTGTGGATTATTAGGTTGTCTGAGGCATGAGAGTGGGTCAGGAGTCAAAGTCTTACTCTCACACCGTCTCTTACTGCTGCAACTGGCCGATTTCTACCGCAACCCCGAAACTCACCTTACGTAAAAATATTTATTTCCCCTTTATCATATTTAAGGAGAGACATATACTATTTTACTTAAAACAAATCACATTAGGAAAAGTATGATTTATCAACAAATTTTAAAGTGATCTATTTTGTGATAAATGTAGGCTCCAGTCTGGATTAGAAGTCACATGTGTATCACGGCATCAAAAAAAACCTGGTTCTATGAACTGCTTGGAATTTTTACACTCTTTAAAACGAGTTTTAATCACTGAGGTTTTTCTTTTTTGTATACATAAGTCTCCTGTTTTGCTTCTAAATGACAAGTAAAGACAGAAAGTTCCAGACGGCTTGTGGTAAGCGCGCCTCAGTGAAAACAGAACGTGGGTGTGGGTAATCTTTCTTCCTAAAGAATGACGAGCAACACTCGACGTCATTGTCATTACATTTTTAGCTTCTCGTAGGGGCAAATTTAATTTTGGTCCAATGAAAATGACTAAGAAAGCGGGGAAAATTCACATGGTGGCCAATTTGTAGAAACGTTAGCATGCTGTTCTCTTCACCAGCCCTCGTTTTCATCATCACGTTCCTCATGTTCGCTTTTTAAACTGAGATGCGTTATGGGTGAAGTTTTACCATGAACAGGGTTTCACGGTGTCGGCCTGACGGGTCAGCGCCGCTAACGGCTCCCTCCACTCGAAAGTTCAAAGAACGTTAATAATTGTTTTAAAAAATTGAATCAGGAGCACTTTTCTGCCTTCAATGATATGAACCTTTTGGTCCACTTGGACAAACTTCATTCCGCCCCCCATCTCTGTGTACGAGTCCCTCGCATCCCCACATCGAAGAGCCATCCCGGACAGACGGCTGACTCTTCCCCAACGTCCTGAGCGACGAAAGCCATCCCTCCTGGCCAGAGAGAAGCCTCCAGCCGTGCTGGCCCTCGGTCAGGATGAAGTCAGCCTGCCATCCCTGGGGAGCTGGTAAGTCGGCAGCTGTAGAAACACACGGTTCTGGGTTTCAAAACGCAAATGACCACATTTCCCTGACCTCGGTGTTCTCTGAAACATTCCCTCCCAATGACTATAACTCCTGCTCTTGGAATGTGGTAAATGGAGGAATTTAACACAAATACCCCAAGCTGATAAGCTTCCTTTTGGCTTTTCTCAGTATTGTTTGTAGAGCTAGATTTTAGAAAATGAATTCCTTTAGGTTTGAGGTTTTAGGCCTTTTTTTTTTTTAAGCCAGAAACTGTGAATTTGTGCATACGAGGAAGCTCATCTTCTTTTATGTCAAGGGGCCTGGGCCAGTGTCGGGTTCAGCTGTCCCGCAACCATCCTTCCATGCTGATCGCACCTGGATTTCCTTTTATGGGATAGCTTCTTCCCCTTTGGGGCAATCTGATGGAATGAAAATCCCAGCACGTTCCTCCCACTGAGGGTGTGGAAGGGGACAGGGCTCCCAGCTCTCCGGAACCAGATTATTTCCACTTCCAAACCCACTGCCTCAACCTCACGTCCAGTCTCAGAGCTCCTGAGGCCCTTCCAGTACAGTCCCTTTTGCTTATACTAGACTCTGAGGATCCTGGTGTCTATCATAGGAGCTCACCCCTCTCTGCTCTGAACCAGCTTCCTGGGCAGAACCTTGTTCTATCTCAAATGCATATTCTTCGGTCAAAACGCATGTGTTAGATGCAGACTGGTGTTTCTCAGACTTGGTGGAACTCTGGCCCATCGATGCATTCTCAAGAATCCACAAGGTCCTTTTTTTAAATTTTTTTAAGATTATGCATTTATTCATTTGAGCGAGAGAAAGCACGAGAGAGAGAGCAGAGAGCACAAGCGCGGTTGGGGGAGGAAAGGGGCAGAGGGAGAGGGAGAAGCAGACTCCCCGCCCAGTAGGTAGACCCATGCAGGCTCAATCCCAGGATCCCGAGATCATGACCTGAGCCGAAGGCAGACGCTTAACCGACTGAGCCACCCAGGCGCCCCCACAAGGTCTTTACAAAAATATTTTACAGGTTTTCTTTTCGATGAAAAACTTCAAAGGATTAATACAATCACCTTCTCGTGGGATGATGGCCCTCCCAGCACTCTGGATCAAACATTTGCATTTCAGGGTACTGACACAGAGTTGCAGGGACAACTGCAGGGACACTGACTTTCCAGAACAGTAGGGATCTGGAGACAGTGATGGCACCCCGGGGAAGCCCAGATTTCCAATGTCTCTTCCCCCTAAGGAACTGCCCTTGCTGAAGCTGAGTTTGGTTCGAGAAACAGGAGAGCCCAATGTTGGTAAACGTTCCTTGAACAAAAGCCATGGATTGCTAGAGCAAATTCTTCTTGAACTGTGATGGTAGGTGCCGCATATAAAAGTTCAAGGGCATAGCAGCCCCCACAGATGGTGACGACTCACCCCACTGGGGAAACCAGGGGGGCCGTCCAGGGCTGCTCCTTGGGGAGCAAGCTGCTTCATACTTCTACGAGCTTCGGTCCCCTCGCCGAAATAAATAGGGAATTATTCTACAGTGAGGTGTATGTGTGGTCTCTTCCTACTGGACGTTTATCCGACGGACACACTACGGCTGGTGTCGGACATGACGGGGGCACCACGGTGCTTCAAGAGTCAGTGCGCCGAGGGAAGAAACAGCACCGTGAACACTGCCAAGAGAGACACACTAGCCCTCGGCGTGAGGCCAGGGCGTGGAAGGAGTTACACAGCGGATTCATCCAGTTTTCCCGCCTGAAACAGTCATGCTGAGTGATTAAGAGAGCTGAGGTGAAGGTAGCATAGCCCAGGGGCTGTTTCCTGGCTTCTCCCAACCCCATCAGCCTAAGACTGGGGAGGAGAGCTTAGCAGCCATGAGGGAGGTGAGAGCAAAGGATCTTCAGACATTCTTGCCAAACAACAACACAACAACAATAACAACAACAAAACCCTGAATCGTACCAAGCCTCTAGAGGTCATTTCCATTATACCAGGAAGATAGAATGGGCCAGATTCAGAATGTGGGGCATGTCTACCAGACCCACAACCAGGTTTCTTTGTCATGGAAAAAATTAATGTCATAAAAAGTGTGTGTGTGTGTGAGAGACAGAGAGTATTAGAAATCAAAGACACTTAAGAGAAGGAGCAAAGGCAACGTGTAGATCTCTTGGGGACCCCTATTTGATCAAATCCACTGTAAAAGCCCATTATCGAGGCACTGGGGACATTTGAACGCACACTGGGAATTAGATGACTGCGGTGATATGTAGTGTGTCATCTTGGCTAAGCTGGAGTTAGAGTCCCTGAGCCCCTTCCCGGGGGTCATTCCACGCTAGCAGCAGCCAGAGGAGGAAGTCCCACGGGACTTGGTGGGGGAGGGGAGAACAGCCATTACTCTCCCAAGATTATTACGATCTGATGCAGCACAGACAGACCCAGAGGGGTCGGTGAATTGCAGCTTGTCCTCCCTCTCCTGTGTCCCCACCCAGCCCTTCTCCCCGACCACCAGCTCTGCTGACGATCCCATCCCCAGATGCTTGGCTGCGGTCCCCCGTGGCCCAAGTGGTCAGTATGAAAGGGTTCTTGTGAATTGCATTAGGTTGATAATGGCATTGCGCTCGTGTGGGGAAAAAGAGAAAGTCCTCATCTGTTATGGGTGCATACTGAAGTACTTAGGGGTAAGGTTATGTTCTGTGTAGGACTGGCTGTACAATGGCGCTGGAAAACAAGAAGAAAGGTCGGGTTTTGCCGGATACATGCACCACATGGAGCCATGGAAATGATTGGGGAGGCCGGGTGGGGGGCGTGGGGGGTGGGGGACCCGCTGCCCTAGCTGCCCTGCGCATCTGCTGTGTTTGTGTGTGTTCGAGGACAAAAGGGGGAGGCAGGAGGCAGTTGAGGAAATGGAAAAGACCCTCAAGACTCCCTCAAGAAACCCCCACCCCAACTAGCACGGGGCAAATTTGCACAATGGCCTAAGTGTGAGATCAGGGGAGGAGGAGGAGGAGGAGGGACTGGAAAATCCTTCCATGCTCCTTGAGCATGTGGGTTATAAGTGGGGAGGGAAATCTAGAGGTGGCAGGAGGGAGACTAGCAGGCTCACACCCAGGAGGAAAAGGAGAAGCAATTAAGCCTCACTGTTATTTTTCAACCCGCAGTGATACATTTTAACGTGTGTGAGCTGGTCCTGTGGTTCTTCCAAACAAGGGGAAAGAAATCTGTGACCTTGAGATCCTGATGTGTGCAGACTATTGAGTTTTTTAAAAATGGTGTTTGGAGGACAGGGTTTCAGACCAAAGGATGCACTTTATAAAAGGTACCTTCGAAGTTGACATTTTTGCATATTTAATTTGAGACATAGAAGCTTTTTTTCCCAGGAAAAATGTAGAAATCCTCATTCTCTTGGGCACTGTTTTGGTCAGGGCAGAAGAGGACGGTGCAGGACCGGCCAGGACCGGCCAGCAGAGCAGCAGGGAAGATGGCAAGGGGCCCGCACTCCTGCACCCGGATCTTCTCCTCCAAGCCTCAGCTTCTTGGAAAGGGATTTTTTTACACTACTGCCCCTCCCCCCAGCTCCCCTTTTGGGTCAGTTTAGGATCTCAGCTGGTGGTCACAAGGCGTCTTGAGGCTTCTGAGCCAAACTCCTTCTTCTAAAACAGTGAGGATTATTTAAACTGGGAACTGCTTTCTAAATGGGCAGTATTTACGCAGAGGAACGTTCTATGGATAGCATGAAGCAGAAGGAAATATTTTGTGTTGGAAAAACAAATGATCGGTGTGCACCCACTGGGTAAGGTCAGCGAATTCAGACAAAATGTGAACCCCATGGAAACAAAGTCAAGAGGAAAACTACTGCATGAGGTTCTGAAAGAGAGAAAAGCTCTTCCGGAGTGCCCTATCTCAGGAGAAGAGAGCAGGGAGGGAGGAAGTGGGAAACGGGGACGGCAGGAGGGGTGCCCAAGGCAAGAGAGAGGGAGGTGCATGGGGGCTTGCGGTCAGAACAAGGACAGACTCGGACTGCAAAATGCCACCCCCTAAAGGACAGCCGCTCAATCCTGCAGGCGGACTGACTTCAGGCCCTCAATCTCCTCGTCCCACAAAAAGGTGCCAGTAAAATGGCAGGGCCGTCGGGTGGGGAGCAGAGGCACCAAGTCTTCTAACAGGTTTAATTGCTGGCGGTTTTCCCTGTGAAGGGGATCGCAATACTCCACCCCCACATCTGCCTCCTTGGCCTAAGTGTTATTTTGAGTTGAAAGCAATTGAGAATCAACAGGGGCAGGGAGAGTTCTCTGCTCTCCCACCAACTGTGTAAAAGCAGGGCATAAATTTCCCTTTGTGAAGGTGTCTCCTACTCCCCCCTCCTCCAAACTCGCCAAACCCCATCCCTCCTCCACACCCCCGCCCCCCTGTACCAGGAAGAGGAGAGAACTCTTATCACCGGGATGCAGACAAACAAGTTTGCAGAAATAGACCTTACAGAAAGAATCCTAATCTTCCATTAGTCCCCTCATATGTTTTCTACTTAACCTCCTCATTATTCACCATCTCTTGAAACCCAAACTCCCTTTCCTTTGTTAAAATGGTATATAAGTCCCCAAGTCCACTGCTTCTTAGAGTTTCGCTTTTTTTTTCTGTGAACTCTCACGTACAAAAATGTTAATAAGAATTGAGTGCCTTTTCTCCTGATAAACTGTTGTTTTGTTTTGTTTCGTTTTGGGTTTAACTTGCAGGCTCTCAGGACTGAAACAAAGAGGGCAGAGGAAAGTTCTCTTCCTTGACACATGTATGCAAGGAGTAAACGTGCAGAATGGAGCCCACTGGATTAATTACCAGCCCCCATGAAAATAATTCATCTAAGGTAATTGAGGTCCTTGGGGCCACCATGTCCTACTGACAGCAGGCAGAAATACCGGCCCGAGCTCTTTCCAAGTACAGAGAGAAAATTCGATACCAGGGCCCCCCGGGTGTCTCAGTCAGTTAGGCACCTGCCTTTCGCTCCCGTCATGATCTCAGGGTCCTGGGATCAAGCCCTGCTTCTGGCTCGCTGCTCAGCGGGAGCCTGCTTTTCCCTCTCCCTCTCTGCTCTGTCTCTCGCTCTCTCTCAAATAAATTAATAAAATCTGGAAAAAAAAATCGATACCAGATTGACTGTTAGATTTTGACACAGTTAGCAACTCTAGGACTCATCTGAGCATTATTGGCACCATGATTTTTTTAAAACCAGCTGTCTTGAGACATAAAATAAAACAGAAAGTAAACTGCACATTTAAAAGTGTACGGATAGAAAAGTTTTGACATGTGTGTACACGCATGAAACCATCACCACAATCAAGGTACTGCACATACAGGGGTCCCTGGGTGGCTCTGTCGGTTAAGTATCCGACTCTTGATTCCAGCTCAGGCCTGGATCTTGGGGTCGTGAGTTCAAGCCCTGCCTTGTGTGGAGCCTGCTGACAAAAAGAGAGAGAGAGTGAATGTACCTGTCACTGCCTAAAAGTTTTCTCATGCCCTTTTGATACCACAGTATTTTTAGGTACCAAAATAGCAGTATGTTTGTGGGTGTAAAACCATTGTTTTAGACTTTCATGGGCAGTTGGCTTCGATGTCTGGCTCTCTCCTCAATCCTTTTTCCCTATGTACCCTCCCAACCCCCTCCCAAGCCTGACACCCTCACCCCAAACCCTCCCAGCGGTCATCACCACTTGCCTCCCGAACCCCCCACCAAACCCTCTTGCCCCGTCCCACAAGGGCAGTGGCCACTCTGTGAGCTCACGTGGCTCTGAGGGTACCCTGAGGAGGGTTTTGGGGGGAAGGAGGCAGCAAAGCCGGGGCAAGCCAGACTCTGGGAGATGTAATGTCTTTATGGAGACGAGGTTTGACCTAGTTCCACCATTACATGAATTTGAACGGTTTTAAATAGAATACTGAGGTTACTAAAAATGGTATTTTGATATTATTTGAAAAAAAAACACGACAATATCAGTATTGTCATTTGATGTGTTACCAGCAAAAGTGCATCTCACGTATAAGGTGCCTTCGATCTCTGAGGTGCTCATATAGTGAGCCCAGAATAAAAAATTGGGGATGGGACACTGTAATCCACGCAAGGGTCTGGATGTTTGTAGTAGACCTTTCTGTGGTTGTCCTGGTCTTGCTTCTATTCAGAAATCCCTAAAATGAGCCACTTCCCGAATGGATATATTTGGGAAAGAGGTACACGTAGTGTAAAATTAAAATTGCAACCGGAATATGTTACGGCTCCGATTGTTCCGAGGAAATCTTGGTTTTGTCTGTTTATTAATTCATTCTAATGGAACCAGACAGTACTGGCCCAAGCTTCCTTTTGAAATGTTACACTTAAACGTAGGGGGGTACACTTAACACTTAAAGTGTCTAATAATTTTTAGTATTAACTTCAGCATTTTTCTGACATTCTTAATTAGTTTTAAGAGAGTTAAAGAGATATAATACTCAGGGAATGAAAACCTGATGAAACTAACTGAATAAAAGATGAACAATGGTGCTCATTCCCATTTTTTAAAATGGACAAAACCTTTAAAAAGATACACTTAGCTGTATTTTTTTTTCCTCTCAGAGATATGATCTCATAATTGCATGAAATTGCCTCTGAGATATCAGATGTCCTGTGCCTCTGTCCTTTGTGCTCTTCTGGAGGGACGTGAAAATTCTTCATGCCTTTCTGACATGAAAGGCTCCTCAGTAAAGCAGACAAACGGGATGTTCCGGAACTGCACACTCCGGAGCGGATTCCAAGATGGCTGAGCCCAGGACGGATGGGTCGTGAGATACAGAAAGAGAGGTCGAGGGAGGGGTGCGAGGTGGTTAAATCGAGGCCTCTGCGCCAAGTAAGCCTAAGTTCTGAAACGACCATGTGTAATACAGTAATCTCTCCAAAGGTGAGAAAAAATGTAATTGGCCCTTCCTGTTCTCCTTCCTGTGCCTTTCCACTTCCTTTCCATCCCCCTCCCTCTTCTCCCCTTCTGCTTTCCTTCTCTTTCTGTTCCTTTCCTTGGTGATTCTGCCCTAAAGTCCCGAAGGGTGGTAGAGCAAGGTTTGCGTCTGTGAGGACTTGGAGCCCAGGAGGGACAGGGGAGGCCTCTGTGCATGTGGCAGAGCTGGCCGGGCCGGCAGAGCGGGGCAGGTATGAGGAGGGAGTCCACATGGGGGCAGCGGGTGGCAGAGACCGATTCCACACACAAGCTTGATCAAAGACGTGAATACACTTGGAAGAATGGGAGCTGGGCCTCTCGCTGCTGGAGAAGGGAGTTACAAATACGGAAAGGGGGAAAAGCAGAATGAACCCTGTGGTTTGGGGTCAGAGCTTAAGGTATTGGTATAATCTCAAGGATTTCGATAAAAATACGGAAACAAATGTGTGTGTGTGTGTGTGTGTGTGTGTGTGTGTGTGTGCGCGCGCATGTATTTCTAGCTCCGTCTGTGAGGAGCGCCTTGGAGCAGCAAGAGCTCAATAGCCATGAGCGCATTGGATGCCCAGATCTTGGTTTCTAAATACCATTTGCCACGAGAAGCCCCGTGGAGAGGTCGCTGATGCCAGGGCCAGCTCGGGGCACGTAGAAGATGAACCTGGAACATCCACCTGCATCAGAAAAAAATGGGAATGCTCGGAGGGTGATTGGAACGTACAAAAAGGACACAGAAGTCAGCCGGTGCGGGTTGACCACCTATAGGGGCTACCAAATATAGGACAACTTGGGCATCAAAGAAAAGATGGTGGCAGATTATAACCCAGTGGATAAAGTAGGAAATCATGAGTCCATCCTGAATCAAGAGTCTGACGAGGAATGGGATGTTTTTCAGTACCTCCCTCAAAATACACATGGATGACGGAGGACAAAAGAGTAACTTCCTGGTGGAGAAGTCTAGCAGCTGCCACCTAATCAGATGATTGGTGATGACAGAGGTCGAAATCCTGCACCAAAGCAAGGATGCAGTGAGAGGGCAACCACCTCTGAGCTGTTCTGCTCCAAACGTGCACTGAAAGCCAGTCGTGAGGAAGCCTGGGACAAATGACAGCAGAGGGACACTCTACAAAGCAACTGCCCTATTCTCTCCAAATTGGCGTGATCACCAGGGTCAAGGAAAAGCAACGTTGACCATAAAGGCCATTCTTCAGGCGACTTCTCTCCATACAGGCCATTCTTGGGACGACTGGCAAAACTTGAGTGGGGTCTAAGGATCAGGGGGTGTGAACGAGTCACTGCCAATCTCCCGATGCCGATGGTCGTGCGTCAGTTACGTAGGAGAATGTCCTTGTTTGCAGAGAATGCACGCTGAAGTGTCAGGCTTGATGGGCCATCAGGTCGGCTCAGGGGGAAAAAAAAGTTTTTTGTACCGTAATTACAGCCTTTCTGTAGGTTGGTTCTGGTTAGTAAAAATATAACAAAAAATTAAATTAATAAGTCATCGTATTCTTTTTTTTTTTTTTTTTTTTTAGGACACAGGTCTTAAAGGAAATCATTCACCACCTCACAGCAGTCAGCCTTGAAGGAGACAGACAGTAAGAGGGAGACCTCCCCTGGTCTGGATGAATCATTCTTTCCATTTCCCCTTTCCTGACTCAAAGTCCAGGCAGAAACCCTCAGCAGTTTTTGCATGACCCTCGACTTTGCCCATCACAGCATTTATCATACTGTAATTGTAACTGCCCGTTTACCTATAAATTCCATGAGATTAGAGACATCGACTTGCTCTCCACCGCATTCCTTAAGATCAGCACAATTTATAGGCTGTCTCAGGAAAACACATTTTTTTCTCCTCTCAATACTTCACGTCTCACCCCAGATGTGGGGAAGGACTTTCCCACACCAAATAATTCTTCAGCCCTCCTGTCCTGCACACACCAGCTGGGCGTCCTCCCGTCTCTGACCCCGTCAGCCCGGAGGAAGTCAGATCCCACGGGGGAAGGGCTCAGTCCCCCAAGACGGAGCCCACCGCACAGGCTAATCGCATGTCCAGGTTCTCCCTTGGGCTTCTGACGGACTGGCCACGGAGCAGGCTTCCCACCAGCTCCTCCCCAGGTTCCGTCATACACTGGAACAGCCCACGGGACTCAGGAGAACACTCGCTTGCCCACTGATCGTATAATAGAGGAAACTGATGAAGGGCCAGATGAAGAGGCGTCTAGGGCAAAGTGCGGGAAGGGTCACACGGGGCTTGCGTCCCAGGGAGCGGTCACCCTCCCGACATGTGGATGTGTGCACCACTCTGGACACTCTCCAAACCCTGTCCTTCCGGGAATTTTAGGGAGGCTTCACACATAGGTATGATCACCCATTAACTCCATTTCCCGCCCTTCTCGCAAGGATGGGGGCAGGGTGGGGGGCCATACCGAAAGCTCCAAGCTTCGAATCGTGGCTGGGTCTTTTTGGTGAGCAGCCCCCATCCAGGAACCATCCAGGAGCGTCCTCATCAGAACAGAAGACACTCCTCCATCACCCAGGGCATTACACGGGCTTTAGGAACTCTGTGTCAGGAACTAGGGTCAAAGACCAAATATTAGAACCGAGGGCAGAGACACTCATATATATTTCTTAGCAGGTCACACAGGTATTCTTTCCTCGCTGAATGAAGGAGAGGATAGTTCACATGGACCCCAAACACTTCTTTCCTGCGGTTTTAGAATATTTTTCCTTCGATAACTAAAAGGCAAAGCCCAGGTGATCCCGCTGAATGAGCCGCACGTTCCCGGTGCCGACGGGGCCCTTGCCGTCCGTCCTGGATCTGCTCTCAGGTTCTACTCTGGGCGCTCGAGTCTCTGCAGAGGAGCCACGGCAAAGCCTGGGTGAGTCACCGCCGCAGATCAACACGACCTTGTTCTCCAAAGGGCTCACCGCGGGGAAACCTAAAAAGGAAGAAAACCAGAGCAGCACCAAAGCTCCCGAGCAGAGTCAAGGGCTCCAGCTCAGACGCCCAGTTCCCAGCTCTTCATAAATAAGATTATCGAGGCAGCAAACCCGCTATCCCCACCCAAACGGCCTCCTCGTGCTGGGCCTCCGAAACGTGCAGAAGAAAACTCGGCCCAATAACGCAAGGACAGGCATTTCTGCCTAAACCTTGAAAATGGCCACAAGCTGCCCAGAGAGCAAATCTCCCTGCATCTTCTCCCTGCAAATGCGGGCAGCTCGGCCGGCCCTCTGCTGCTCAGCTCCCCACCAGCAAAAGCTCGTGCAAAGAGGAAAAGAAGCCTGTGCTCTCCCCACAATAGGGGCAATTGTTCGGAGCTGCCACAGACCCGTGAAGTGTTTACCTTTTGTTTCACAACCTCACAGGAAGTGAGGGGCCCAGTCATTCTGATTCTCATATTCCCCTCTGGTCAAGAGTAAGGGAGGTTGGTAGTTTTTTTCTAGTTTCTCAGAAAGGAAACGGTAACGGGTAGAAGTTAGCCCTTGGCCAAAGACTCTGGGACATGACTTTGGGTTTTCAACCTAATTCTCCAGCTATTGCATGAAACGCTTCCCAGGAATGACGTTGAAACGAGCCTTGGTCCACCTTCTCCTACTTTCCATGTGCCTCGGGGACCTTGAGAGAGGAGGGCTGAGCACTAACCATCCTTCTGTTCAGTCTGTTGGAGCCATCTGTGATCAAGATAAAAAGCTGGGCAGAGCTCGGGCTCCGAGGGTTTCAAGGTGCTCGGCCCTCTGCGGCAGGTGCGTTCCTCCAGGCCAGACCGCCACCCCGCTTTGACCTCTGGGAGGGTGAGAGTTTGCTTCAAGATGCGTTCCCAGAATGGTACAGCCAGAATGGGCATCAGAGATGGGGATGCTGGCACCGGCTCTGCCACCGAAAGGCAGATCGAAACGTCTCTGGCCAACTCTCTTCTCACGCACGTTCAAGTCATAGAGCAGAATGCCTTTGAGGGCATGTCCAGCTTTCTCATTGCCTTGAAAAATAGCGCAAGTTATTTTTTAAAAAAATTAAAAATTCAGGGGCCTGGGTAACGCAGTCATTGGGCATCTGCTTTTGGCTCAGGGCGTGATCCCGGCGATCTGGGATCGAGCCCCATATCAGGCTCCTCCGCTGGGAGCCTGCTTCTTCCTCTCCCACTCCCCATGCTTGTGTTCCCTCTCTCGCTGGCTGTCTCTCTGTAAATAAATAAATAAATAAAATCTTTAAAAAAAAATTAAAAATTCATAATTCAGTCTCAAACGAGACTGTCATAACTAGAAACCCATGGTTTTCAATACTTTAATATATTTCTAGATTCAAATCCCAGTCTCTGAGCTTGGAAAGTTGGGGTTCAGATCCTGTCTCTGCCACTTATTGGTTGTGCAACCTGGAGGAAACTGCTTAACCTCTCTGTGCCTCAGTTTCCATGTCTATAAAATGGGGGGGGGATGACAGGCTGAGTTTCATAGGTTTTTGTGAGGATGAAAAACATTAAGCCCACATTCAGTAATACCGTCACATAGCGAACACCCAATAAACTCTGACACTCATCATTATTGTATTGCTAGGACGTTTTAAGAATTTTCTATTTGAGAAAGAACGTGATTATGTAAAGCAGGACGGAACTAAAGTGAACAGATCTGCACATGGAGCCAAAACCCCCACTTTCAAATCTCAAATAACTTCTTGTGCACATGAAAGTTCGAGCTGGTTTTTCAGACAACGGGGAATTCACTTCTGCTTCCCTAGGGATGTGCGTCTTGTATTTTTAAGTCTCTTTCTATTGAAAATGAATCCAAACTACTTAGGCAAGAAGAGGTACAGGGTGGGTGGGCCCAGAGAAGCACATTGCAGGACAGGCAAGGCCAGAGTTGGAATCAGGAGGTAGATGAGACCCGTGTCCCCTGAATGTCCCCTCGCTCTCATCTACTGAGGCATTACAGCTGACATTACTCAGACTGCCTGGGCTTGAAGCTGCTTAACTGTCACCCTTCTGCAGACACTCCCCCACCCCCCGCACGCGGGAGCCCTGGCCACCGGCAGCGCCCAGCACCATACCCCAATGACTGCGAGAGCATGGAGGGAGATGGGTTTCCCCTCTCTCAGATCCAGCTTGAGAACTCTCGGAAGCACTCTGATTGGTGTACTTCGGGTCACCTGGAACTTACACCAGATCCCAGCGCTGGTCCCTGGGGAAGAGGCGGGTGGGCAGAGGAGGGAGAAAGATTGATCAAAATAACAGCGGAGAGGGAGGCAAACAAACCCATCGGATGTTCAGCGTACATCCCCTGACCGGGCCCACATTTATAAGCGCTTTATGAATCCGAGTGCCTATGGATTAAATGGACTTTCCAGCCGGAAATCACAGTCAGGGTCTACCCCTCGGAGTCAGCTGGCCCGCGGACACCACCTTCCATGACCACCCATCCATTCATCATTCACGAGAGGCCCACAGGACAGAACCACATGCAAGAAGAGGCGGCTTCCCGCCCACGGGGCCCTGGACGAGCCCTGGGCAGAGGGAACACCGACCGAGTCCTGGCCTCCCTGGGGGTGAGTCTCGAGAGCCAGGCAGCCGCTAAGCCGGTCCTCAGGGAATGACTTCATTACTAAACTGGGAATTGATGACAACAAGCCAGTGTTTCAGACCCACTTCAAACTGCCCGAGTTCCGTGGACTTCGTGTTTATATAATTTCCACTATCTAAATCGGTTATAAGGTTGGGTGAGATATTTTTTTTTTTGGTCTTGCTCTGCACTTTGACTTCCTTACACTTTCAAGTTCATTTCTGGTCCCTCAGGTCCGTCTGGAAGTTCTAAGAAAGACCTTTTTTATAGATTTTGCTCAACGCTGCAAAGGAACGGTTTGTTTTCATTCGTCATGTACTGACACAGGCCCACGTCCAGGTCTCTGGGGAACCATATGAGGCATTTTCCAGAGTTATTTCCAGAATAAACAAGGCTTGAAAGGCTGGACTTGCTTAACCACTGCCCACAGCTTTACTTCTCCGCTCCAGGCGGGAGGGGAAACTCCTTGACCTTCTGTAAATATTTCAACGCAACCAATTCTCTAAGGAATTAGAATTTGTATTTTTTTTTTTGTTAACTCTGAAATATCCACAGAAAAGGCATCTTTTTAATGGCTACATGCACATTAGTGATGGTGAAAAGTTTCAACACTGTATTTTTATGGCCATTTGCAAAAGAGTTTCACATTCTAAGACCGTCAGGCAAAAAGGGCACGAAAGAAAAGTCTAAATAATCAGAATATAGGGGCTGCTTTATTGCAGCCATACACATGGGAAGAACTCAGACACACTCTGCGTGATTGAGAAATATTTCTGGCCACCAGTGTGGCCTGCTACATTGGAAAAACCCAATACCCTGAAAATGGAACTGATTAATGTCACACAAAGATGGAAAGAAGGCAGAATGTCATGTATTGAAGATATGTAAACTGCCTCATTTGTCACTGGCACATACACCTGGGGAGAAGCTGTGGCCTGTGCTCAAGAGATTCCAAACCTTCCACTGGTCCGCAAGCCGTCCACACGCTTGGGGAGGGGTCCTTAAATGAATCGTCACGGGATAAGGGAAGGCCAAGGCATCTGGGGACTAGAAGCAGTTCTGTGTGTGGCAAAAGGTGGGAACTTGAACTCGCCTTTGCCTTTGACCCTCCCCAGTTTAGGGAACATTTGATGAGCCTCGAGTTGTGCCGACCATGTGTCAACGGCATCAGCCTCCCGGTGTCGGTAAGGCTGTGGGTGTGGAGGGGACCCTGGGGAGCTGAAGAGGACACGTCTGCCCCAAGAGACAGCCCTGCTCACCTCCCGACACTTGGTGACAATGCATCATTTTGGCAGTCCCTTCTGATTTTTAAAGATCAGAAATCTCCACGTTTTTAATATTGCCAACTAATGAAAATTTCAAAGGCTGGGAGCCAACACCAAAGAACCCGAAGATGACCATGATGACTTCTTAGTGACTTTTCCTGAAACCTCAAATACAAAGTTTCTTCAAGGAATGTTCTGGAACCCAGCCTGCACGTCAGCTGCATTATCCCCATGGGGCCGACACAGAAGAGGCAGAGGCACCAGCAGGGCACCTGCGGTTTCATGTGAACTGTGTGGTCTTTTCCCCAGTTCCCGGCACGCGTAGCCCCTAAAACCCTTGGCATTTCCTGAGTGACGGGAGTGTCTCGTTATTCATAATGAGTTCCTTTGATCACACCTGAGTTTATGCTAATGAGGTGACAGGCTGGGGCCTCTACATGGCTTCTGATGGGCTGGTCCCCAGAAAGGCCAAGAGATTAGAGGGTTGGAACTTTCAGCCCCACCCACCGACCTCTGGGGAGAAGGAGGAGCTGATGGGCTGAGCTCCATAAAAACCCTTGAACAAGATTTGATGTGCTTCCCAACGGGTGAGCACTTAGGGCGCCAGAATAGTGTATCCGGAGAGGGCACGGAAGCTCCCGGCAACCCAGCCCGTCCCCAGACCATGCCTGTGCCTTTCTTCCATCCAGCTTTTCCTGACTTGTGTCCCTTATACTTAACTGGTAAACGTAAACGCCTCCCTATGAGTCCTGGGAGCCATGCTGGCAAATGATGGAACCTTAGCAGGGGGTCTTGGGAACCCCTGATCTATAGCCAGTCCGTGAGAAGTACAGGTGGCCCAGGACTTGCGACCAGCATCTGGGTGGGGACAGGCTGGGACTGAGCTCTTACCAGCGGACCTGCACTAACTCGAGGCAGTTACTGTCTGAATTGAATTGAATTGAATTGAATTGAATTGAATTGAACTGGAGGTCGCCCAGTTGGTGTCAGAGGATCAGAGAATTGGTGGTCGGTATTGGAAAACACTCCCTCCAGAGCACCCAAATCTCAAGGTTTGGCCTTGGGCTTTGTAAGTCAGTGCATCTGGCACCCCCTCTGAAGCTCCTAGGGTCATTTTCTGTTAGACCAAAGATTTCAGTGAAGTTTTTTTTGGAAGTAATCATCTTTGCTCACCCTAGAAAGTCATAGAGGCACCTTGCACAGATGCCCGGCCACGGCACAGGTGTCCACCTAGATGTGGTCTTGCCCTGGTCTCTGATTATTCCGTCTCTCTTCTGTCTCTAGCAGGTGGAGTCTGGAATCGTAGGACAATGGCTCGCTCCAGTGGATTTATAGACGAGTAAGTAGCCTCGGGGAGAAGGACCTGATAGCAAACATCTCCGGCCATCAGGTAGGTCAGAGTGAGGCTGACTGTGATTCCATCAGTGAGGAAAGTGGGACATCACAGGACAGCAAACTCCAAACGTTTGGGTGACATGAAAAACATGAAGACACAGCTGTCCCTGGTCCCTGTCTGCACCTCCTGCCGTCCCTCTCATTCCTAGCCTTGGCTCACCTGCTGAGGCCACGCTGTCTTCCGTCAAGCTCTGGGTTATGTTACGCACGCTGAGGAATGACGACCACAGCCCTGGATATCCTCGGTGCCCAGCAGTGATCTAAAATGTATACAACTATTTACGGTTTCTGTGGGGTTTTATTTTTAATTTTGTATTTATTTTTAAATGAATAGATTTTTTTTCAAGCAGCTTAAGAATTTTTTTTTAAATCCTTGGAGACTTTATTGAACTGCTACAGTACATCCTTAGTTTTTGATGCAATGTTCCATGATTCATTGTTTGCGTGTAACACCCAGCGCTCCATGCAATACGTGCCCTCCTTACTACCCATCACCGGCCTAGCCCCGTCCCCCACCCCCCTCCCCTCTGAAGCCCTCAGTTTGTTTCCCGGAGTCCACAGTCTCTCGTGGTTCATTCCCCCTTCTGTTTACCCCCCCTTCATCCTTCCCTTCCTTCTCCTACCGATCTCCCTGCTATTCCTTATGTTCCACAAATGAGCGAAACCGTATGATAATTGTCTTTCTCTGCTTGACTTATTGCACTTAGCACCAACAGCAGGCTTTAGGTTTATAGAAAAAATCGAGGGAAAGGTCCACAGTTCCCATACACCCCCTTGGGCCTTCCAGTTTACTCTCTTATTCACGTCTTCGTTAGTGTGTATTTGTTACAGTTGGTGAGTCGATGCAGACACATTGTTTTTAGCTAAAGCCCATTTACATTAGGGGTCACTCCTGGCCTTGTACATACTACGGGTACATACTGACATGCACGCCCCGTTCTGGCATCACGCGGAGCAGTTTCAGTGCCCTAAAAATCCTTGTACTCATCCCTCCCACCCCCGGGGCCTTGGCAACCATTGAACTTTTTATTGTCTCCATAGTTTTGCCTTTTCCAGAATGTCGTAGAGTTAGAAAGCATCTGGTACGTCTTCAGGTTGGCCTCCTTCGCTTAGTGATATGCATTGACGTTTCCTCCATGTCTTTTGCTGGCTTGATGGCTCATTTCTTTTTATCACTGAAGAAACTTCCATTGTATAAGCCTACCAGTTTGTTGATTCGTTTGCCCACTGAGGACCATCTTGGTCGCCTCCTAAGTTCTGACAATGACGATAGAGCTGCTGTGAGCATCCATGAGCAGATTTTGTGTGGACAGGTTTTCAGCTACTTTGGGTAAGTGGCAAGGAGTGCGATCGCTGGATCATGCGTGAAAACTGCCAAAGTGTCATCCAAAGGGGCCACACCATTTTGCACTCTTTCTGTGCACTTTGAGGCCGTAATATCGTTTGGACTTATAAAAACGACGCATATCTATCTTTCTCTGGGTTTTGGGTTTTTTTTGTTTCGTATTCTAAGATGGGGGACAGACTGGCTTCCTTCAAAACTTTAATCATTGTGCAGAATTTCACGACATCCCTCTAACTCATCGTGCTTGCGGGCCGTGCCGTCTGAGCTCGCCTCCTGTCCCGGGAGTAGGGCTGTGAAGGGATTTCCTCCCTGGCACCACCAGATCCACACACCGACTCCCATCAAGTTTCTCTCTCCTCCCTGCCAGGCCCCTCCTCCCATGTCTCCATCTAGACGTGCTCTTCCCCTGGTCTTGGATCATTCCATCTCTTCTGCCTTTTCCTCAAACTCTCTCGCTCCGTGGGATCATACTCGTCCGGGCTCCAGCCTGCTCCACTGTCTCCCATCCTCCAGCAAGAAGGTGAGGAGCAGATAACCCAGCAAGACGTCCTGGGCCCTATGCCCTCCTTCTCGATCTTCTCCCTCTGCCCCCTTCCGGAGACAAGTCCTCGAGAGTGGTCTACACATCTCTCCTTGACAACAACTTCTTAATGTTTTTAAATCTCTCCCTCCTGAAGTCAACGTGCTTCTTCTCACCTCCAACCCAAGCTTCTATTCCGGACAGCACCATGGATGAGTTTTTATTTTTAGTTTTTTTTTTTTAACTTTTTAAAGATTTTATTTATTTATTTATTTATTTGACACAGAGAGAGAGAGAGCCAGCAGGCAGAGCGACAGGCAGAGGCAGAGGGAGAAGCAGACTCTCCGCTGAGCAGGGACCCTGAGGCAGGGCTCGATCCCAGGACCCTGGGATCATGACCTGAGATGAAGGCAGATGCTTAACCGACTGAGTCACCCACATGGATGTGTTTTTAACAAACATCCAATGACAGGAAATCCCTCTTACGCAGATTGTTTCGGAAGGAAGGAAGGAAGGAAGGAAGGAAGGAAGGAAGGAAGGAAGGAAGAAGAATAGAAGAGAACAAGAAAAATTGAGGAAAAAATCGCCCAACTGGTTTAATAAGAGGAATATAACGCTGATTCCCAGACTGCAGACTGGATGAGAGCATTAAAAGTAAAAACAAAAAAGTAGGCCAATTTCACTTATAAACAGAGATGAAAAATTTGGCAGTGGAGATGGATACGTGTGAATTACAGAGGGGGATTCACTAGCAGTCCGATAAACTGAGAGAATATAAAATTTTATTTAATTTTAAATAATTTTAATAATAGTTACATAATAAAACACTGTGTTCCATAAATGCACGGGTGGATTAACATCAGAAAAATCCACAAATGTGGGGCGCCTGGGTAGCGCAGTCGTTAAAGCATCTGCCTTTGGCTCAGGGCGTGATCCCGGCGTTCCGGGATCGAGTCCCACATCGGGCTCCTCTGCTGGGAGCCTGCTTCTTCCTCTCCCACTCCCCCTGCTTGTGTTCCCTCTCTCGCTGGCTGTCTCTATCTCTGTCAAATAAATAAAATCTTTAAAAAAAAAAAAAAAAGAAAAATCCACAAATGTAATTCACCACATTGATGATTTCGTAGGGAAAAATAATGTTATTTTAATAGCTACAGAGAAAACATTTGATAAAGGTCAACATTTATTTAGTGAGGCTGTACACCAAGAATATAAAACAAATATTATGCTTAATAAAGAAATTTTAGATACAAAAAAAGGTCAATTGTAAGGGGAATTGTGGAGAACAGCTGAAAAAGAACAATCGTAAAATATATAAAAGTGCACACACACGCCCATAATCTCACTGTGTTTGGGAGAATTCTAAGATGCAATCTCCCTACCGAAGCTCACGCAAGCCCCCCGCCCCCCAACAGTTTTAAAAATATTCTCTCTTTACCCAACATGGAGATCGAACTCACGAGCCGGACATCAAGAGTCACACGCTCCACCCACTGAGCCAGCCAGGCGCCCCCCACATGTAAGCCCTCTGAAAGCAGAGGTCTCTCTGACTGTCACAGAAAAGGAGTCAGAGATTCTAGGCATGAGGGGGATTCAGCACGCAATTGCTCGAGAAGTAGACCGTGTTGGAAGGAACGTGGGCAGCTTCTGTGTGCTGAGAACAGACCCCAGCTGACAGCCGGCAAGGAAACAGGACTCAGTCCTCCAACCCCGGAGCTGAATTTCACCAAGAATGAACTTAGAAGCAGATTTTCCTGCTGAACCTCCAAACAAGAGACTCATAAATTGATAAACCCAGTCCCTAAATTGATTTCAGCCTTGTGATATTCTGAACAGGAAATAGCCACACCGTGCCTGATTATTTTTTAAATAATTTTTATTTTGTTATATTAGTCACCATACAGTACATCCCCAGTTTTTGATGCAATGTTCCATGATTCATTACTTGCATATAACACTCAGTGCACCATGCAATACGTGCCCTCCTTACTACCCATCACCGGTCTATTCCAATCCCCCACCCCCCGCCCCTCTGAAGCCCTCAGTTTGTTTCCCAGAGTCCATAGTCTCTCGTGGTTTATTCCCCCTTCTGTTTACCCCCCTTCATTCTTCCTTTCCTTTTCCTACCGATCTTCCTATTTCTTATGTTCCATAAATGAGTGAAACCATATGATAATTTCTGACCCACAGAGCTGTGAGCTTATGAACAGGTGTTGTTTGAAACTGCTACGTTTGTGCTAATTTGTTACATAGCAATAGAAAACAATCCCTCATTCAAATTTTTTTCCCAGAGTATTTATGCATGCAGTAAATGTGGATATTTTCCTTTTACAAAATGAAATCTTACTGTATATAGTATTTTATATTTTATAGTATTTTATTCTATAGTATTTATAGTATTTTTCCACCAAAACCAAACAAAACACGGACAATTTGTTGACATTTTCATTAGAATAACAGTGAATCGATATATCAGTTAGGAGACAATTGACAAGTTTAGGAGCCTATGGAAATGCGTCAGACAGAGAATGACAAATGCCGTATGACATCCCTTATACACGGAATCTAAAAAAGCCAAACTCGTAGAAACAGAAAATGGGGGGGTTGCCAAGGGATGGGGAAGATGGGGAGATGTTGCTCTAAGAGTGTGAACTTCCAGTTAAAAAGTGAGCAGCATCTGGGGATCTGCGGCATTGTGATTACAGATAACAACATTGGGCTAGACACCCTGGTGCTAAGAGAGGAGATCTTAAATGTTCTCCCGCAAAGAATACATGGTAATTGTGCGATGTGATGAAGGTGTCAGCTAACGCCAAGGTGGCAATCATATTGCAATACGTAAGTGCAGAAAATCAACACGCTGTACGCTTTAAAGTTACACAATATCGTATGTCCCTTTCGTCTCTACAAAGTTGGGCGTGCAAGAGAGGTTATGCCTTCAATGAGGTAACTCTCCATATATTTAGGTCTTTAATGTCTGTCGGGCAAATTTTATAATCTTCTTTATGAAAGTCTTGCTCATTTTCATTACACTTATCCCGAAGCATTACTGCAAGTGGTATTATTTTTATTACCTATTTTTCACTGATTGTTCTTGCGTTAGCGACACTGTAGCAATGCGCTTGGTTTTTGTTTTTTGATTTTGCAGGAACCTTTCTTTTTTTCCCCAAAGATTGAGTGATTGATCGATTTTAGAGAGAGAAAGAGAGAACATGAGTGGGGGGAAGGGGCCGAAGGAGAGAATCTTCAAGCAGACTCCCCACTGACCCTGGGGGGGAGGGGTTAGAGGGTACAGACCGAGGCAGGGCTCGATCTCATGAACCCTGAGCTCTGGACCTGAGTGGAAACCAAGAATCAGAGGCTTAACCTACTGAGCCGCCCAGGCGCCCCCGCGGCAACCTTCCCCAAATCTCTATTAGTGTATGTGTACGCTCTTTAGGATTTTCTAAGAAGCCAAATACATCTCGAATGGTTTCTATTTTACTTTTTCCTTTTCAATTCTGTGACTTTTCTTTTTCTCCTTGTCTTGCCACGCTAACCAGCACCTCCATCACCCTGTGCACTAGCAGAAGTAGAACTTGGTGTCTTGGGTTGTTCCAAATTTTAAAGAGAATGTTTTGAGTGCTCCAGCGTTAAGTTCGAGGTTTGCTGTAGTTTTGTTTGTTTAAACTGTCTTTATTATGTTAAGGACATTCTCACCTACTTGTAGTCTGCTAAGATTTTTTTTGGGCGGGGTGGGGGGGAGGTCATGGATGGATGTTAAATTTTACAATTTGCTTTTCTGCATTGATTGAGGCAATCCATAGTTTTCATCCTTTAATCAGTTGAGAGGGCAGATTACAATAGATTTTCCTAGAATCGACTTCATCTTCTTCCTACCTTCCTTGATTTTGTTTATTAATATTTTGTTTAGGATGCTTACAGCTATATTCATGAGTGAAGTTAGGAATTCTCCTGCCTTGTACCATTCTTGCTGGGTTTGGTGTCATGGTTACACAAATTGATTTGAGTTTCAATCAGTTAGTTAAGGTGTGTTCTCTTCATCCCTATTACTTGAAAGAGCTTGTGCAATGTCAGAATTATTTCTTCCTTGAATGTTTGGTAAAACTTATCTGCAGAAACATCTGGGCTTGACATTTCCTCACAAGAAGATTTTAACTTGTGTTTCAATTTCTCTAATGGGTTTACAACCAGTCAGGTTTTCTATTTCTTCCTGAGTCACTGTTGATAAGTTCTATCTTCCTAGGAATTGATCAATTTCTAGTCCTTAAAGATGTTTATTATATCCTCTGCCCCATCTGTGTTTATGTGTCCTTATCCAGTCTTGGTACTGATTATTTGCCCTGATCAATTTTATTGGGGTGTGTGCTTGGCACGGGGCATGTACAGTGCTTGGAACAAATTATGAACAATTCTCCTATTACAGCATGTTATATACGTTATGGCTAGCTACGTTATATACAATACGGCTACTGTATTATTGTATCTTGTACCAGTCATTAAGCTACACTGCTGTTTGGGCAGAAGGTGGGAGGGAGGGAGGATTGGCACATCTCCCTGGTGATGGTTAAAGCCAATAACCTAAGCCACAAAGGACCATATCAGCGACCAATTCTTGTCACCACACAGGCGAAGATCTAATTTCTGGATAAAAGCCTAGGATAATTTTTCATTTTACTACATACCAACTTTGGATCTTAATGATACAATTCCATTTTTTACAATTACTGAAGAAATGTATTACTAAACACCGAGTGTTAGTAAGTAATACTAAGTACTACTAAATACTAAGAAGATAATCTAAATTTTAAAAGTCTACATGTATTCTACGGATCTCAAATCTATTTTGATTTTAAATGGGGGAAAATCCCCCCAAAACATCTTCCTTTTTCCTGACCTGACCTCACACAAAATGGGTTCTCACTGCTGGGTTGAAGAATCCATTTATTAGTCAATTATGGCCTTCCAATCAAGAGGACTCACCCTGGAAACCAAAATTAAAAAGACAGACTCTCCATGCCTGAGAATCTTATTTCAAGGAATAAGAAAAGGTACATTTTAAGTAGAAAAGCTATTTTGGGGTTTGTCCTGAGAGCCAGGAAGACAAGTAATTCATGAAATTTTTCATTCACTCATTAATTCATCCGTCCGTTCACTATGTATTCATTTAATGGCGTGATAATATAATTTGTTTGTCTCCAACATCTCTACACATGACCCCCAGCATTCTATTTGACTTCATAGCTACGAGTTATAGATCTCCTTCCTGGGTTGTAATCAACACCTTGAACTGCGTCTTCCTCCTAAATATAGTTTACGTTGTATTTCCCTAAACATATGTACTACATACTTATCCACACGACGCTCATCTCCTGTTTGTCCGATCACACGCTGCCCAGGCGACTGCTCTCTATTACCTTGAAATTTTAAGCAGCTGTGGCCACGTGGTGTCATTGTGCTGTTCCTTTATTTGGCAATCATAATAAGTGTTTAGCACATTAGGGTCCTCAATAAACATTGAAATAATAACAGATTCCATCCTTGATAACCACTGACTTCACAAAATTAACTAGGCAATGGCCTTTGTACCTCAATATATTCAATACAAACCGTAATTACTTGCTGCTATGAAATCTGCCAATGACAATATGAAATCGGATGACTTGGAACATGTGTCTTAGCTGCATGTCAAGCTGTGAGTTCAGGCTTACGAAGGTTTGTCTGTAAAGGCAGATCTAATGGCACAGGAAGTCAGTGTCCCTGGGGCGCCAGGCAATGTCCCGACCCTAGTCTCATTCCCTTTGACTTACTCTTTTCCCTAGTGAAAGGACTTTCATTTCCCCTTTCCGTCTAATAGAAGTTCTCCTCACCTAATATGCTCCTTCCTCCCAGGCCTTGCACTGTATTCTGCTGTTAGTTTTAAACCCAGTGGGGTGGGGGATGGCGAGAAACCATCCCCCTGCAAGATGGTAGAGTTGTGATGGTGAAAAGCAAGAAATAACAGGAGTGATAGCAGGTTCCACGAAGAGCGATGTCAATGCAGAAACTGGGACATGCAGGGCGAGAGACGGGGCGACGGGGACAAGAGGAAGGCTACCGTGCCCTGCAGGAAATCACTCTGATGGCTCCTCAAAAAATTATATTTGAATGGATGAACCTTGAGGACGTTATGCTAAGTGAAATGAACCAGTCACAAAAAGAGAAATACTGTACGATTCCACTTCTATCAGGTACCTAGAGTAGTCAAATTCATAGAGACAGAAAATAGAATGGCAGTTTCCAGGGGCCACGGGGAGGGGAGAATGGGAAGATGTTTAACGGATACCGAGCTTCAGCTGGGCAAGATGAAGAGAGCTCTGGAGATTTGAGCTCATACAGTACACACTCTTTTGTATCTGGCTTCTGTCATTCAATGTGTTTTTAAAACTTATCCGTGTGAATCATCAGTCTGTTCCTTTATATTGCAAAATAGCATTTCATTGCATAGATGTATCATGATTCACCTGTGGATGGACATTTTGGTTGTTTCTAGTTCTTTGGCAATTATGAATAAAGATACTATGAGCATTCTCGCACAAGTTATTACAGAGACCTATATTTTCATTTACCTTGAATAGACACCTAGCAGTGGAATTGAATCATGTATATGACTTTATAAGAAACTACCAAACTGTTTTTCAAAGTGGTTGTACCATGTTGTATTACTACCAGTAATGTATGAGAATTCCAGGTGTTCCACCTTCTTACCAACACTTGGTATTGTCATGTTCTTAAATTTTAACCATTCTAGTGCGTATAGGTGGGTTTAGTCTGTATTTTCCTCATGCCTCATGATGTTGATGTTCACGTGCTTGCTGTATTGCCAATACTGTCTCCCAGTCTCCCAGTCTGTGACTTGCCTTTTCTTTTCTTAACAGTGTCTTGCCAAGAGCAAAAGTTTTTAACTTTGTTGAAGTCCATTTTTCAATTTTTTATGGTTCATATTTTTTGTGTCTTTAGTTTATATTATAAGATATGATCCATTTCAAGTTAATTTTGTTTAGGGTATAAGGTAAACATCAAGGTTCCTATTTTTCATGTGGATATCCAGTTTTTACTACAAATTTCTTGAAGAGACTCTCCTTTCCCCCAACTGAATTATCCTGGCCACTTTGTCAAAAATCAACTGACTATATATACGTGGGTCTATTTCTAGTACCTTCTAAATTGTTTCACTGATCTGTAAGTCTGTCTTTACACCTATACTGCACTGTGTCATCGTGCACTGGAATAAAGTTCTCAGACACCATTCTGGGCGGCCATGCAGGGCTGCCTCTGCCAGGGAGAGAGGGAGCAGCTGAATTCTGCACATAGCTTTTATTTTGTTTTTTTATCAGCAAAGCAAGGACAGATGTATCAAAGCATGGGGAGGGAATATAAAGAGATGGCAGTTGTCTTGAAGCCAGAAAGCAGGCCGGTACCCTCCCCTACACTCAGGCACGCAGGGAGGGGGCTATGGGATAAGGGAGGAACAGGGTGTTCCTGCTAGCAATCGCCTGAGGGAGGACGGGAATTGAGGGTTACTTTCTTTCATACCTCCTTATCTATGCCCTGCCCCAGGAGATGATGGGATCCTGTTCCTTCCCGGCCATTGCCTTCAACAGCCCAAGATCAGGAACGCTGCTGATGTTTCAGCTGCTTTCACAGCCACCCCTTAGGGCTGACAATACGCTTTCTAGGAATAACCCCACACACGGTCTTGATTACTGTAGCTGAATATTAAGTCCTGAAATCAGATAATGTGAGTCTTCCAATTTTGTTCTTCATTTTCAAAATCACTTTGTTTTTTGTAGGCTCTTCGCATTTCCATATAAATTTTAGGATCATTTTGCCAATTTCTGCAAAAACACGGATGGAATTTTAATTGGGTTTGTATTGAATCTACAAATCAATTTGGAGATAATTAAGAGGTTTTTTTTTTTAAAAAAACTGTCTTCCCATCCATGAACATGGTCTATCTATCTATTACGTTATATCTTTTAAAATTTCTCTCAGCAATATTTTGGAATTTTCTGTGTACAGAAGTTAAATATATATATATATATATGTATATATATATATATACATATATATATAGAGAGAGAGAGACAGAGAGAGACAGAGACAGAGAGAGAGAGTGTTAAGGTTATCCCTGAGTACTTTACGATTTTAGATGCTATCATAAATGGTATTTTTATTTGAGTTTTCAGTTGTTCATTGTTAATATATGGAAATTCAATTGATTTTTGTATATTAACCTTAAATCCTGAAACCTTACTAGACTCAATTATACCTATTAACATTTTTTGTAGATCCTTAGGATTTTTTACCTATAAGATCATGTTGTCTATGAATAAAAATAGTTTTACATCTGGGGCGCATGGGTGGCACAGCGGTTAAGCGTCTGCCTTCGGCTCAGGGCGTGATCCCGGCGTTACGGGATCGAGCCCCACATCAGGCTCCTCCGCTATGAGCCTGCTTCTTCCTCTCCCGCTCCCCCTGCTTGTGTTTCCTCTCTCGCTGGCTGTCTCTATCTCTGTCAAATAAATAAATAAAATTAAAAAAAAATAGTTTTACATCTTTCCAATGTGTATACCTTTTATTTCCTTTTCTTGATTTATTGCACAGGCTAGGACCTCCAGTACAATGTTGAATAGGAAAAGTGAGAATGGACATCCTTGTGTGGTTCCTAGTCTTAGGGGAAAAGTAGTCAGTGTTTTGCCATTAAGGACATTGTCAGTACTCAGTTGTTGATATCCTTTTATCAGAGTGAGACACGTCTTTTCTATTCCCAACTTGTCAGCGGTTTATAAGTAGGTATTTTTGCCAACAATTTTGATTTTTTGTTTTGTTTTGTTTAGGTGGGAAGGGGGGTGCGTCAGTAGAGATATTGCACAGAAAAGAGTTAACATAGCAGGTCTGAGCCTGCTACACTTTGAAAGGCCTGTTTGCAAGGTTGGCCTTTAGCTGCGGTCTAGGGACTTAGATTTCAGGAGGGTTCCCACCATTCCCAGCACTGGTAAGGGTGGCTTGCTGTACCTGAACTGTTTGTACAAGCAATGTGGTTTATGCTAAACACCTGCTTTCTTCCTTGGAGTCTGGAATCTTGGTATATGCCACACGGTGCCTATGTGACCAGCCCCCAATAAAAACCTGGGCAGAGTCTCTAATGAGCTTCCTTGGAGGACAGCAACTCACAGGTGCTGTCATAAGGTGTTGCTGGGAGAATTAAGCACAGAGAGGACCCCTGGAAGGCTAAACCTGTTGTCTTCCAGACCTTGCCTCATTGCTGATTTTGCTTTATATCCCATCACTGTGATAAGTCTCAGCCATGAGTATGACTCTATGCTGAATACCGTGAGTCCTCGAGAGTCACAGAATCTGGAGGTGGCTTGGGGATCACCTGCACAAATACACAGTTTTTCTCCTTTGTTCCGTGAATTATATTAATTGATTTTGAAAATTAAACCAATCTTGAATTTCTGGATATAAAATTAGATTTGATTTGTTAATATGTTGTTAAGGAATTTGCCTCTTATTAATAAGGGATATTGGTCTATAATTTACCTTATTTATAATCATTTTGTCCGGTTTCAGTATCAGAGTAAATGAGCCTCGTGAAATGAGCTGGAAAGTGTTACCTCTCCTATTTTCTGAAAGTTTGTGTAGGAATAGTATTAATTCTTTCTTAAATACATGATAGAATTTGCCAATGGAGCCATCTGGGCCTGGTGTCTTTTTTTGTCAGATGTTTGAAAATTACAAATTTAATATCTTTACTAGACATAAGCCTATTAAGATTTTCTATTTCTTCTTGAGTCCATTTCAGCGTTTGAATCTTTCAGAGAATTTGTCTCATTTAAGTTGTCAAATTTTTTGGCATTAATTATTCAAAATGTTGCTTTATAATCCCTTTAATATCTGTAGGATTTACAGTGAGGTCCTCTTTCATTCCTGATATTGGTGATTTGTGCTTTCCCTCCTTTCTTCTTGATGATTCTGGCTAGAGTTTTATCACTTTTATTAATCTTTTCAAAGCTCTGACTATTGCTTCCATTGATATTTCTCCGCGGTTTCTGTTTCATTAGTTTCCACTTTTATTTTAATTATGCAAATATTTGCTTTAATTTGGCTTTGTTTCCTTTTAGTTTCTCAAGTTGGAAACTTAGATTATTCATTTTAGATGCTTTCCTCTGCTCATGTCTGTTTTTAACGCTATAAACTTCCCTCTGAGCCCTGCTCTAGCTCAATGTCACTAATTTTTATATACTGTGTTCTCACTTTCCTTCACTTCAAAATATTTTCTAATTTCCACTGCGATTTCTTCTTAGACGCATGGGTTATTTAGAAAGGTGTTGTTTGGGGTGCCTGGGTGGCACAGCGGTTAAGCGTCTGCCTTCGGCTCAGGGCGTGATCCCGGCGTTACGGGATCGAGCCCCACATCAGGCTCCTCCGCTGGGAGCCTGCTTCTTCCTCTCCCACTCCTCCTGCTTGTGTTCCCTCTCTCGCTGGCTGTCTCTATCTCTGTCGAATAAATAAATAAAATCTTTAAAAAAAAAAAAAGAAAGGTGTTGTTTATCTTCCTAATTATTTGGAGACCTTTCAGAGATTTTTCTGTCCTTTGTTGTTTAATTCCTTAATTTTAGCCGAGTCCCTGCTGGCAGGGGATTGGTGATAGTTGGTGCCGTCCCTTGGCTGCAAGCTTCTCAGACACTTAAACTGTTTAATTTACTCAGCCAACAATTTCTTCCCGTGGCCCCTGAAAAGGTAAATTTCAGACACACGTTCTGAATTAATGAAATCCTAATGTCGACATTTAAATATATGATATTGTACACTTTAAGCAGAAAATATTCATGATTTTAAACCGCCATTAATTTTAAGTTAAACCCTTGGTTTTTGTACCTTTTTAAACTTCTGGATTTTCACTCATGTTTAGATTACTTAATTAGAAACTAAAAACATAAGATGTCCGAGTAGGCAGATCAAAGAGGTTTGTAGGGCAGTGAAACCAGCCTGTATGCTACCGTACTGGAGAGACGTGTCTTCATCCGTTCATCAAAACCCGCAGAATGTGCAACGCCAGGAGTGAACCCTAATGTAAACTATGGACTTTGGGTGATTATGATGTGTCAGTGTGGGTTCATGGATTGTGACAAAGGTACCAGTCTGGTGCGGGACGTTGATACTGTGCGTGGGGGGGCGGGGGGGCTAGGGGAATTCTATACTTTCTACCCAGTGTTGCTGCGGACCTAAAACAGTTCTAAAACAAAAATAAAGTCTGTGTTTTAAAGTGGTCCTAAGACCTTGTGATATTCTGAATATTAGATTAACGTTTCATAATATTTTCACCTTTGTTCCTGTTTCACTAGATTAGATTCTGGAATCCCACATGGTTCCAAGTGTGACTTTTAAAAATCCCCCTTAAGCTTTACTAAGCTTGACCATTTGACAGTCAAATAACGTAGATTAAGCCTGTATTAGTTTAGAGAGGAAGCATTTTGAGGACTCCGTCAAGTCCCTGGGATGTGAGTCAGCTATTAAATTAATTATGATCTTAAGGAAAAAGCATCCCTTTTACGACTCACTCATTTGCCTTCCCTGCTGAGTGTATAAGGTTGGCATTGCATGTGTGGCAGAGCTGCCTCTCCTAGGAGTCCAGTGGAGCTTGGTAAATAATATCAGAACTGAGTCATTTATGGCTGAATGACACAGAATGAAAAATAAATGACTTTCAGGCAGTTCCTGTTGCCTAATATGGACTAAGAAGTAGACACTTTAACGAAAGCGCTCCACCTGTGACCCAAATGAACCTTCCCCTATAAGGATATTGATCTGATTTCCTGATCAAACGAAGGAATCCAGGAACACAGTGAATGATCTGTCTGGGCCTGAAAGCAGGCCACTTTTCTCTTCCCAAAGGCCTTGTCAGCGTAAGTATACCACATTTATCTCCCGACCAGCTGAAGGTGTTTTGTCTTGTTTTGAAGAATTACATTAAAGCTGCCATTCCATCCTAGTGAAAGGTCGTATCGCCCAGCAATCGTCCAGGTGGCTCGAGTTTATTACACCGGGAGGCAGAAGCAAGATAACTGAAAACAGACTTCATATTTAGAACTAGAAAACCAGGACTGGTATTTCTATTGTTGTTGTTTTTCAATACAACTCTCCATTCTGCAGTGGCTGAGAAGCCCAGAGCAGTGACGTCTCATACAACTTACACCACTAGTCCCCAGCCTCTCACCTGGCCAAAAAGGTGAGATGGGTATATAACATCCTCTTTCTTTGGGAAGTAGGAAACATGAGGCTTTACCCTGACAGCTTTCAGATAACTGAATCAAACTTTAGAAAGCCATAAGGAAAAGAGCCCTTCGCTCTAAGGAAGTGACAGCAGATTCGTAAATTGAATGATTCATCAACTGCTTTCAAGTTGCAAAACTGATTATGAATCACTGAAGAAAAACTTAAAGTCTCACCAAATCTGAGTTTTCTTTTAGGAATCGACGAATGTAGTCTCTGCTGTTCATGAACATATCCTTATTCACCGACCTGAAATAACCTCTCGGGGAAACTAAAATAGGTCAACTTGTAAAACACACTCCTTAGAAATATCTGTTTAAAAACCTTGATTTGGCTCTGGATTTCTTTTGAATGAATCATAAGCATCCGGATGATAAAAAGAATTATGTTTAGAAAAATGTATTCGAAACAGGCACTGGATAAAAATATAGAAATTCCTTTTGGTAGAAATCTGGGTATTTCTGAACCCTCCTTCAGAAGGCTGTTCCCTGGAAAAAAGACTCTGGTTGAATAACAACCTGATAAAGGAGGAAGTGACCTTGACAGTCAAGACTACCGGTTAAGGGGGAAATGTTCAAAAGTGGAGATCTACTGGTGGTCCTTTATATAAAAACCACTAACAATAGGTAGGATTCTCTCGAGATCAGAACCCACACTGTGCCATTTACGAATCTACCTTATGGTGTTCCAGAACAGCAGACTAATGGATGACCCAAGAATGCTCCCAAGAAATGATGACTAATGTCCACTCGAAGATTTTAATCATTAACTTCAGAGCAACCTTAGACTTACGTCCAGTTTCAGGAGCAGAGGCAGAAGGACGGTGGTCAGAAAGATGACATATTTTCTAACTGTCTAGAAGCTTCGAGATGGTGAAGGTAGATAAAAATAATATTTGAGTGTTGGGAATTTCTTCTCGTGTTTATATAAGGGCAGTTTTGCTATCAGCGTTTGGGAAATTGAAATATAAATAGACAATAAAAATTTATCTAGACCATGTAAACATTATGGGTTTTACAATTTGGCCTGAAAATCTCCTAAGATTTGCTTGCTGGATTTCCATGTGATAACCTCGTTGAACATTAAACCCCAAAATGGAGAGGGTGGGTAGGTGACAAGGGATTCTGAAACCAAACAGCCCTCAGCTCTCAAGTCTGTTTATCAAGAGGATTTTTAATTCCCTTCACTTCAGGGTTTAGGTACTTTGTTTCCATGGGCCCAGATGAGTCTGTTTCTGGCGTCTTTTCTCCCGGGGAGGGCTGGGTAGGATAGAAGAGCGGAGAATTTACCACCTGAGCGCCAGGGCTTCAGTCCCCATTCTGCCGCTCGCTAGTAGGAGGTTGGGGAAGTTACTCAACCTGTCAGAACCTCAGTGTCCTCATCTCTAAAATGGGGCTGAAAAAACGGCCTCACAAGGTTGTTGTGGTCACTGAATTCGGTAAGATACACGACCATGTGATGTGGGCTCCCCAGGAAGGTTCAGCCAGAGTAAATCTTAAAGCTCATGGGAATCCTTATTTTATGTTTGTAGTATTTCCCAGTTAAAAGCATTTTAAGAATGGCAGTTATCTGGTGGGGTGGGGGGCGCGGGGGACACTTTCGGTGTCATTACCAACCAAGGATACTGATTTCCAAGACTGTATTTGTGAAGGCTGCATCGCACACCTACAAAAGATTCTAAATTCTCTCCTGCAAATCCCTCTAATGACTTTAGAAACGATTCTATGTCCGTAAATAAATTTATTAGAGCGAAGAACAGAAACTCTCTCTTTTGTGCTGAAAACCATCTTCTAACCGTAGTCACTACTCAACAAACACGAGTTGAGATGAGCGTACACAGGAATTTGAAGGGATTCCGGTGTTTTCTTCTACCCTCCAGTTCATTGCCCTGCGGAAAGCGTCCTGGTGCTGGACCACAGGACCAGCCACCAGCCTCTCCTGATTTATAGCCTTTCCTGTGACCTGCTTCTCTCAGAGCTAAACGCAGGATGTTACACTCATATTTGTTTTACTTCTCCCCTCTCACCAAGCATTTAAATCAACCCAAATGTCCACCATGCTTTTTGATCTTGGGTGGAAGCGTAATGGGTGAAACACGCTCACCAGCTACGGACACCTTGCCCCGCTGTCACCCCTGGCGGATGGGGTGGAGGCGGTCGCCACGTCTCAGTGAGACACACAGAACCCGCTCACGCTTCGAGAACGGATGTGTCTCCCTACAAGTCCTTGGTGGCTCTCATGAGAGTGTGGGATTCAAACTTTTGGGTTCCTTTAAAAAAAAAAAAAAAGTCATTAAATCCCTGCCAAGAGTTAAAAAGTGAAGTGGATGAAGTGACTTCATGTTTGAATGAAAGAGGCAGTTCATTGGGTGGAGTTAATGAGCGCAGAGGTGAGTCATGGAGTCCTGCGTGGTGCATGTAATTACAGCTCATTTAGAAATAAGCACGTATGTGCCTGACCTTTATTCCCCACCGAAGCTGCGCGAACGTCCGCCTGCATGCTGACACAGACAACCGATGGAAATAAATTCCAACAGCAGGAGCCCGACATCTGATCACGTTCCAGGAGATCAGACGGCGCGGACGGATGAGGCGTTGAGAAATCCCACGCGCACATTAACCACACACCTCAGAGGTCAAGGTGCCCAGCTGACGGCGGCTGGTCTCCGCGCCTCTGCCGGCCGGAGTTGATAATAGTCCGCCGGACTGACACGGCAGCTCTGACCGCCCCTCCTCCGGGTCACCATCTTCCAGTTTCCCGCACATGCAACCCTTTAGAGGAATCTTTGCCTCTTCCTTCCCCTCAGGCATCCCTGATCTTTGGATTCCTTTTCATGCTTCACCGTCCCCGGTCCCCCAGTCGTGTTAGTTTTCCCTCTAGAATCGCATCCTCGCCTGCGCAGCTCTGCTGTTATTTCCTATTCCCGCCGGCCCTCTCCCCTCGCCCCTCACTCCCTCTACCCTTCTGTTCGTCCTCGACAACACCGCAGATTTGTGTCCCTAAAATGCCCTTTGCAGAGGTCCCAGCTCAGCTCAGAGATCACCCCTCCACTGCCTGCAAACTTCTCAGCCTGACTTTCAAGCCTAAAATCTGGCCCAAATCGACTTCACCAGGGTTTTCTCCCGGAGCCCCCTGGCCCCCGTCTGACTGGTGGGCCACCCGTCAGTAACACACTCAACGGGTTTCAGGCGGGGCCCTTGGCCCCGTTATGTCCTCCTCGTGTCTCCCCTGTGCCCTCGAAGCCCCCCCTGGCAGCCGTACCCCCTCTGAGAAGCCTTACTCTGCCATCACTTAGGTTTCTTAGCTCCTCCGCTTGAATGCACTGCTGCCCTCCCTCCCCGCGGACCCAGCCCCGTCATCAGCTCCTCCGCAAAGCATTCCTGATCTCCGAGCCAGAGGGTTCTCCCTGCTGTCACCTCCCCAGCACCCTCATGACTGCTCGTGACACACGTCCCAAACTGCCTGATTTTGTAGTTATTTCCCTGTTAGATTATAGGCTCATTGGCAATAGACACCGTGTCTAACTCATCCTTTTATGCCCTGAAGCACCCAACACAGTGTATTATCGAAAAATATCTGTTGAATGAATAAAGAAAGCATTCAAAGGACCTTATCAGAGCAACAGACACGTTGACGCTAATGGACAGAGGGCCTTTAGTCCCTCCTGCAGGCCCATCTTCTAGGCAACGTGGTCCTAATCATCCTATGTCTTTAAGGAAGATCCACCGTGGTGCACCTCGTTCTTCATCAAGTCGTGCCAACGTATTTGAGATGTCACACTTTTGTTTGATAAGTTAGTGTGTAATAAGGAAAGTAAGTGTCCCGTATCTCAATACACCTGCGATGATCCGTGGCGTATCTGTCAGAGGTCAACCCTGCCAGCCTTTCGAGTACACGGCCCCCAAACACAAAGTATTCAAGTCAAATACAGCAACTGAGGATGAATAAGGTAGAAAGGGGACCCACGCACTGGGCGCCAGATCCCGGGCCCAGGAGGCGAGTCACCTTAACACGCACTCTCTTTGTCCTGCGTCCTGCTCAGTGACCATCCCTTTTTAGCAGCATTGCAAAATCCCGGCCCCAAAACATCAAAAGGTCCTGAAATTAAATGTCATTCTCCACACCACTCATCTCTTTCCAGCTTTGCACCAGTCACTCCCCATCGCCCACAGTTTTTCCTGTCCGTGAGCCTTTTCGGTGCTAAAATGCCATGTGTTTCCTATAATAGCGACACTAATTGGTCACCACCGCGGTTCTGTGTCATGCCTATTTCAAAGACACTCCGAGGACTTTATGACCGTCACACTATTAACATGTTATTAATTGACAAAATAATTCCATAAAGTAATTAACAATTATGCTCCCTGCTGAGGAAACTAAAGCTCGGGAAGATTTACGTAACCAACCCTAGGATATGACAAGGTCGGAGTCAGGCCCCGAACTGGAAACAAGGCCTTCTGATTCGGTGCTGTGCTTGGAAGGTCAGCCTTCCTTATCTTTCCCCCACGGTGCACTCTAAAAGATACAAGAAACCAGTAGCAGGGCATTAAAAAAAATGCTATCTTCTAAAAATAACATCACACATTTAATCCCCAACTGCTCAGTTATCTGAACGAGGGCTCTGCGCTCTTATTTTCCCTTGTCCGGAGAGACCGAGCCTGTCTGTAAACACTGGAAATGGGCTTTCCCTTCTTGACAAGGGTTTCTGTGCTGCAGTCCCTGGTTCCACAGAGCCTCTCAACTGCTCCTTCTGCTTTGGGTGCTAACCCGCCGTTCAGGTCAGCTCCCTTCTCAGCTCAAAACCTTTCAGTGGTTTCCCCCATCCTTCAGCATAGAAGCCAAAGTCCTTACTGTGAGGCCTTTCGTGATGTGGCCCCTGTTCCCTCTCTGTCCTCATCCCTAACTCCTCTCCCCCTCATTCACTACATTCCAACTATGCCCTTATGCCTCAGGCACACTCCTGCCTCAGGGCCTTTGCACAGCCTCTTCCCTTTGCCTGGAATGTTCTTCCCCAGATGACTCAGATACCATTGAGGGCTTTACACAAATATCACCTCCCCAGGGACGCCTTCCCTGGCCACCCGATCTATCATTTCAGCCACTCTTCTGTCCCCAGCCCAGCATACTCAAGATCTGCCTTTGCCTCACTTCCTTTCCCCCTAGCACTTGACATTATGCAGCATATTTTACTCATTTATCTTGTTTGTTGTCGCTACCCAGTACAGCAGCCCAGCTAACACAATTGAGCCAGAAACACACGTCTTTGTGTGGGGGCTACTCTATGCCAGGGGGACTAATGCTGTCAGAAGCTGTGCTCGCTCGACCGCTCTTTAGACCACGCTAAGCACCATTACAAAGTCACTGTGGTTTGAATTACTTTAAAACTCAGAATACTATTAATTTCCGGTGAATAATTCCAAGAAACATGGTACTTAGGGAAGAATTAAGATGTTTTCAGAACAGCACAAAAGGCGGCCTGCTGTGGATCGAGGGAAAAAAGGCTGCCCTGCTGAAGTCATTTTCCTGCTTAGCAAACCACAGCAGGCAGTTTGGGGGATATTTTGGGATTTACTGTACTCTGATTCATTCAAAATGAGATTCCACATGATAATTTGTTTCTTTAAAGTGTTTTGGAAGAAAATCATTTCCATTCCAGTTCATATTTTTATTTAAAAAAAAAGCATTTATCATTTCCAAGTCTAGAAGTTACTGAATTTATACCAAAAAGTTTCTTACAGGTTACTCAGTAAGACTTTAAAAAGAGAGAGAGAGATTTTGTTTTTTATTTTTATTATTTTATTTATTTTTTTTTAAGATTTTATTTATTCATTTGAGAGAGAGAGAGACAGCCAGCAAGAGAGGGAACACAAGCAGGGGGAGTGGGAGAGGAAGAAGCAGGCTCCCAGTGGAGGAGCCCGATGTGGGGCTCCATCCCAGGACCCCGGGATCACGCCCTGAGCTGAAGGCAGATGCTTAACGACTGAGCCACCCAGGCGCCCCTGTTTTTTATTTTTTATTTATCTATTTTCGTGTGTGTGTGAGAGAGAGATTTTTTTTAAGATTTTTATTTATTTGATAGAGATAGAGCACAAGCAGGGGAGAGGCAGAGGAAGAAGGAGAAGCAGGCTCCCCACCAAGAAGGGAGCCGGATGGGGGACTTGATCCCAGGGCCCCAGGATCATGACCCAAGCCAAAGGCAGACGCCTCACTGACAGAGCCACCCAGGCGCCCCTAGAGAGATTTTAAATGGACACATCTCTTCAGCTAACTTAGCACTCACTGAGTGCCTTCCAAGGTGTGTCCTGGAGCAAATTATGGAGCCCTGCCTGGCCTCATTGTATGCATGAAAGGGGTGAAGGGGCCCGTAGCCTTTTGTAGATGCCGACTGTGGGTGCCCCCTCCACACCGTGCCATCCTGGGGTGGAGGGACGGAAGCCGTGTGGTGCTTGGTGGCCCGGGTCAGCGCTGTGCCCTGCTCCCACCTGCACTTCAGGGGCTGCTGGCCGAGGTGAGAGCGGGCACCACATGCTCCAGAAACGCTTCCTGATGCCAACCCCCCTTTGGCAGCACAGCTTAGGCCTGTGGTGGCTCCCATTGTCTTCTCACATATTCCCTGCTCCCGCTGATCCCTCTCCACGACGCTGAGCCCACACGACAGCTGCGAAAACCATGGCCAGCTTCTCTCCGAGGACTACTGGTTTTGAAGATCGCTGCATTTCTCACACGATTTGGAGCAAAGAAATGGGATGATGACTGGGGTTCTTCGCAGGACATCCTCTCTCTGATGGTGCCCAGTGTTTCTTGAGTGCCCCAAAACATCCATAACCAGGCCTCTGTCTTCCTCATGCCCGTGTTCCCAAACATCGAACACAGTAACTTGCATGAAATAAATGTTCAAGAAATAGGTACTGGATCAAGGCTTTTGTTGGATGAATTTTTCAATGTTAAATGTCTTAAAGGACATTTACCTGTCTATACAGAGAGCCTCTAATCGTGTTTTAGCACTGAGCTTTTTGAAAGGAAAGCACTATGCAGGGCACCTGGGTGGCTCCATAGGTTGGCTCAGGTCATGATCCCAGGGTCCTGGGATCAAGTCCCGAGTGGGGTTCCCTGCTCAGCGGGGAGCCTGCTTCTCCCTCTCCCTCGGCCTCTCCCTCCACTTGTTCTCCCTCTCAAATAAATAAATAAAATCTTTTAAAAAAAGAAAACGAAAAGCACTGTGCATATTTGCACAAGACTATATGTTTAAAGCTGAATTATCTAAAATCATTTAAAATATATGTAGCACGGCACTGTCATACCAGAGGACTGGGAAGCATCGGATGGAAAGAGGCTCAGTCTGTATCACGGGACCCTCACTGTTCATCCTGCGTGCACTGGTGTGTTTGCAGTGGTGCGCTGAGGCCATAGAGGGCATGACTAGGATCCACACCGCAATGCGGATGTGTTTCAAAGACAGGCCAAGTGAGGGGAGCTTCCCGCAAAAGAGTACACATTGTATAATTCTGTTTATACGAAGTCTAGAACAGGCCAAAACAACCAATGGTAGAAAAAACTAGGATACTGGCTGTCTTGGAGCTGGAGAAGGGAAGTAACTGGGAAGGAGGACCATGGAACCTTAGGAGGTCATGGTAACGCTCCACGTTTTGTTAGGAATTTGCATCACACAGTGTATACATTTGTCAAAACGTATCCGATGGTACACTTGAGATTCGTGAGTTTTCCTGAACATGAATTTTACCTTCAAAGAAATAAAAAGGGAAAAAATACACATGAATTGGAGCCTGACAGGCATGCTAACGTGTGTAGGGTAAACACGTGCTGACAGTCGCCACTTGCTGTGAAATGCATCACATGTAAGATGGAGTCACGTAAGAGAGAAGGGGACATGTGGAGGTGTGGAATCTGTTATTGTGTGCAAAAGAGATACAGGAAGGATAAACAAGACAGAACTGAGATGGGCCACCTGCGAGGAGTAGGTGGGAACGTGGAGGAAAGAATAGGGAAAGGCAACACTTCCCTGGGTGGACAGTCTGTATCACTCCAGCTTTAGCATCACGGCAGTATTGTTCCCCCACACACCAACAAAGGAAGTATAAATATTTTGAACCAACCAAGATGTGGAAGAAGCCCAAAACAGAGCCCAAACAGTAACGTGAAGCTGATCGTAATATGAGCGAATAACACAACCACACTGAAGAGGGTAAGGAAGAAAAGAACTAAGCTAAGCAACTTTGGGCTACAAACTACAACGCTAGAGATGAAAAGATTCCTGTACAAATATTGGACTCCAGTTAGTAAGTTCGTCTCTGGGAGGTGGGGGGGACTGTGAATTAGCAATTCTGAAACGACTTTATCGTATCTGTATCTGTATCTGTAAATACATATGTGTGCACAGCTGATCACACACACGGATGTGTGTCTTAGGATTGGACAAATAAGTAAGTACACTGTGGGCAACGAGAGCCATGTTTTCCCCTGTGGAGCTAGGGGTTGGTCAATTATATGAGAATATGTATCTGTAAATACATATGTGTGCACAGCTGATCACACACACGGATGGATAAATACAGAAATACAGATTGTTACACATGAATAACACATACACTTCCTACCTGCATCCCTGGCGAGGGCAACGGGACTCCCATAGCATTAAGCACACTTAGTGCCCAGATCTTGGTTTCTAAGCACCATTCTCATAAAAGAACCCAGGGCTCCTTGGAGAAAATAGGGAAAATACAAAATAAGCCTGCAGCATCTTGCATTGCCAGAAAGTAAGAAAGTGCTCTGAAAATGTTGGTGCAGGTCAAAAGGGTACAGGGGTTCATCGGAAGGGAGCTTCCAATGACCCAACAGACAATTGGAGCAACAAAATAAATTGAGATAATACTGGATTATAATCCAAAAAACGAAAGAAAGATCCTTGACTCCATCTTGATATAAATAAATAACTGAACAGACAGAAAGATAAATACATAAATAAATAAACAAATAAATAAATAAGAGGGAACACCTTTTCCTTAAGCTGGAATCCCAGCCAGTCAATGTACAAAGAATGAGGGACGTAGGAAATCACCATTAGAGAGCACAGGCAACCCCCCGCCCCCCGTCAATACCTGCTAAAATTAGTAGGTGAAATTTAAGGAGAAGCAGAATATTTGTGTAGCCTCAAAGTATCTCCTCCCAAACACTTATTATTTACAAAGTGGAAAAAAAATAAATTTCTAGTGGAAAAGCCCAGCCCACAATCCCTTAACCAAGGGACAAAAGATTTACCTCTGTAACAATGATACAGAATGCCACGATGCCCACCCCCCGCCATGTGATGAACAGAGAAGGGCATAATCTCATTTCTGTGGTCTTCTTGCAAAAAATGCATAGTCTCAATTTAATCATGAGAAAACTTCAGAGAAACCCAAATCGAAGGACCTTCAACAAAATAAGTGGCCAGTATACATCAAGAAGGTCAAGGGTAAGAAAAACAAAGACAGAGGAACTGTCATTGATTGGAGGCCAAGGACACACAGCAGCTAGATGCAGGGTGGGATCCGGGATTGCATTCTGCACCAGAAAAAGGACCTTCATAAGAAAACTGAGGAACTTCAAATAAGATCTGTAGAGTTGTTAACAGTGTTGTAGTATTTTTTTCCCCAAGTTTTTATTTAAATTCCACTTGGAAAAACAATTTTTTAAGTAAAATATAATTAAACTCATGGGGCACCCATGTGGCTCAGTCAGTTAAGCATCCAAGTCTTGGTTTCAGCTCAGGTCCTGATCTCAGGGTCATGGGATCAAGCCCCGCTTCCAGCCCCAAGCTCAACGTGGAGTCTGCTTGTCCCTCTCCTTCTGCTCCTTCCTCTTCTCTCTCTCTCTCTTAAATAAATAAATAAATAAATAAATAAATAAATAAATAAAATCTTTAAGAAAAAATAAAAACTCACTATTAGAAAGGTTAAGAAAATAGTCCAATAATGTTAATTTTGTGTTAATTAATTCTAATGTTGATTTGGTCATTGTATTATGGTTTTGTAAGATGCTAACCTTAGGGGAAGCTGATGAAGGGTATTGGGAACTTTATTATTATTCTTGCAACTTTTCTTTAAATCTAAAATTATTTCAAAATAAAAAGATAAAATGATTGATGGATGGATAGATGGTTATATAACAAATACATATATGAAAACTGTAGACTCTGGGAGATGGGCACAAGGGTGTTCCCTCTACAGTTCAACATTTCTGCACAGTTGAAGCTTTTAAAAATGGAATGTTGGAAACAACCCTTTTTTTATTAAGTTTTTAAAATTTCAATTCCAGCATTATGTACAGTGTTCTATTAGTTTCCAGACGTACGATATAGTGATTCCACAATTCTATACACCCCTCGGTGCTTCCCATGACAAGTGCAGTCTTTAATCCCCACCCCCACCCAGAAACACCAATTTTTAATAAATACAACTTAACTTTGATTCTGTGAGAAGTGGTGACTTACTTATTCCTAATTGAACATCAAGAGTTTTGTGACCAGTCATCTGAGGCCAGCGGAGTAGAATAAATCGACTCTGATGAGGACAGGAGAACCTCGTTCCGGAGCTGGCAGTCAGAACAACGTCCTCCAAACAGTGAAGGACCAAGCAAACAATCGTGAGAGAACACTCAAGACCTTAAAAGTGAAAATGAAATCATTAACAAGAAGACTGCCTACGTTCTTAGATTTACAGCGTCCTCTCATTCTCCAAGTGCCTGAGTAGAAACAGGGCGTGCTGGGAAGCTCCTGCTGGGTCTCCCCGGCAGGCCCATCCCCGGAAAAGCAGACTGACCTTATCAGGCCACTGATTAGGAGAGGGCAGAGGTGGTAGACCCGGCGAAGCCAGGGCTGGTGTAAGTTGGTACAGTTGCCTTACTTAATATTCTTTAATTGCTAAATAAACTGATCGAGTGAATCAACCCCACAGTAAAATGATGTAATGAGCAATAAATCCGTACTGGTAACCTTTGGTGCTGTGTACGAATGTACGCACCGTAACCCACAGAGTTATCACTGATGCGGGAAACGGTGGAGTTGTAATGAAACACACACATGTTCCTTGGAGACCGAGATCAGGAGATGATGAGGGGAAAACATGATCTTCATGCTCTCAAGATTCACAGATCAGGAAATGTCCTATGAGATAATTCAGAAAGCTTCTGGTTCCCAGTATAGAACAGGAAACGCCAAAGGTTCGATTCAGCCCTAGGAGGATATAGACACTTAGGAAAAATTCCAAAACCTAGTTCTCCTGGGAACTCAGAAAGGAATCGACCCAGATGGGGGAGATACTGTCGGCTGCTTAACTTATCTGGTTCTACCAGCGAATTAGGAGCGCTTGATACCTTGTAATACAGAAGCCAGTCTCACAGCCGCCGTGGAAATGAAAAGCACCTTCCCAGCGTGAATGGTCTCCTTGGAACGCGTGTGGTAGAAAACCTGGGTATGTCAGCCTGGAACTGAGAGACCATATGCATGGAGAAGGAAATGGGGTCCATAGTTGTGACCCTTTGGGGGTACAAGCTGAGCCCCAGGAAGGGAATAATCCCAAATGATCGTCATGTTTAAAAATAATAGCTAATATGCATCAAACACTGCAAAGTGCTATGCTCAGCAATTAGACGTATTAACTCACGTAGGAAGAGTAAGTTCCTCCCAGAGCGCTAACTGAACCTCCGCAGGACGCAGAGCTGACCCATTGTTTGCAGGCAATTCCAATAGACAGAATGATGGCCGCTGAGTGCATCCAGCCTTTGAGCCTCCACCACAGGTTTGCGTTTGTTTTTTGTTTTATTTTTTGTACACACTGAAGGTTTGCCAAGGGTTGAATCGAAAATTATTCCAGCTGCATTTATTTCGAGATTGCCAAGCAGGCCCACTGCAGCCCATACTGCATGGCTCATTTCTAATCCAACATGGCGCCTTCGGACCACGCTTCTCCCTCTGACCTCAGAGAAGACGCATCTTAGAATGAAAGGCCATTTTTGTGACAAAGCTGTGCCCATGGAGCCTGGAAAAGACTGCAAGTCCCCACAAACACATAGATCCACTCAGAGATTCTGCAACAAGGACCTAATGTGTTGAAAAGAGTCCAACTTTCCCACAGCCATATCCAAAAAAGGGAGGGGGAGGGGAGAAGCACATTAATCCTTCATAATTTTTTTTTAAAAAGTCAACTAAAAACTCTAATTCTTTTTCCGAGTTAGGACATTAACTAAGCACATTTGTTTGGAGACATCTGACACGCGACTTCTCGCTGCATCTGTCTCCGTAAACTGAAAGTCAGCGTTGATTTTTTAAGATTGATGGATTCCACTGGTGTTCCTACAGCTGGACTTAATCGGTAGTATGAAATACAAGTGAACGTGCCTTTGGAAATTCAGCGTTGTGCGGTGCCTTGTCCAACACAATGATCCAGTTCTCCTGAGTAATAACTCGAGTGTCTGAGATTTGAGATCTTCTCATTGTACCACACCCACTCACCCACCCAAGCCCAAGCCCAGCTGTCAAGCAAACCACCTCACGGATTTGGGGGAAAAGAAGATTTCTTAATACAGCTCAAGATAGCTGCTTGACATTAGGACATATTAAAACTCCCTGCCTCTGTTTCCAGTTATAAAACCTAAGTACTGACTTGGTGAAGCGCTAGAAGGGTCAGGCGGTGTTCGTGTATGTACACAGATGTTCATATATGTTCTGTGTCCCTTCCATGAACCATCTCAGAGCTCCTTGCTGTTCATCCTACAAAGCCTGGGGCTACCTTATTATTTGGAGGGTCACAGCCTCACCCCAAAACACATGCGAGCCCCCTTTTGCAGATCAAGGCTTCAAGCCTCCATTTGCCTCCTTTCTACCTGTAACCACACCTTAATATTCACCAGCCCTGTCTTCTCAATCTAGAGAACAGCATTTCTGATTCCAGGACCCGTGTGGCCCCGCCTGGTTAGTATTTCTTCAAGCTCTCTCTCTCTCTCCTCTGCTCTTTCTCTTTGCCTACAAATGAGCTTCAGAGTTCAGCCCCTGAAGAAAAACTTGACTTTTTTTTTTTTTAAGATTTTATTTATTTATTTGACAGAGAGAGACAGCCAGCGAGAGAGGGAACACAAGCAGGGGGAGTGGGAGAGGAAGAAGCAGGCTCCCAGCAGAGAAGCCTGATGTGGGGCTCGATCCCACGACGCTGGGATCACACCCTGAGCCAAAGGCAGACGCTTAACGACTGCGCTACCCAGGCGCCCCAAAAAACTTGACATTTTGCAGGTGTTCCCTAAATCACGGTGTTCTCTCTCCTGCCCTCTAGGGCTGTGTTAACTCCTACATGATTCCTGAATCCCTCTGCTTCTCTTCACCTTCATTGCCAGGACGCTGGTCCAAGCTGCCATTATTTCTCACCTGGATTCTTCTACTTTATTTTGAAATACAAAACTGTGTCTGACCATCCACAAGTCAGTAGCTTCCTAAATGTTCTTAGACTCAGATCTTCATTGTCATTTAAAAGACCCAGCATGGGCTCCAGTCACTGGCCTTCCTCTCTCTCTCTCGCTCTCTCTCTCTCTCTCTCTCTCTCTCGACACTTCACTCTGACTTTCCTCATTGCCTAGAATGTTCTGCTCTCTGCCCCCACCCCCGACCATCTCATTCCGGTTCCCCCTTCAGGCCTGAGCTCAAAGATCACGTCCTCAGGGGTCCTTCCTGGACCCCAGATTGGGTTTCAGTGCTGGGCACCATGTTTTTCCCATCAAAGCTCTGACCCAGTCTGTGACGATACACTTACTCTGTGCTGTTATTTGATCAGTGCCTCTCTCTCCCGAGACCCTAAGATCCATGAGAACAAAGCCTATGTCACCTTGCTCACATTTATGTCACAATGAATGGCATGAGTTCCAGCCCTTCTCAGGAACTCAGTAAATATTCACTCTTGTCAAATGTTAACCTTCCAGAAAGAGAAAGCTAGACTTACTCCCCACTCCCCGATTCCCATTCTCCGCTTATCACAACGTGCCTTCCATTCACACTGCTCTCTGAAAGTCGCCAGTGACTTCCTAGAGGTCAAACGAATGTGTTCTTTTAATCCTATCTGACTTTAAGATACCGTTGAACCTAGCTGCCCACGCTCTCACGCGTTCCGTTGCCTTCCGCACCCACCTGACTTCCGGGGTAGATTTCTGCCTTCCTAATCTCTTCGGCCTCTTTCCTTGGCTCCTCTCTGCTAACTCCTTAAATGCTGATTTCTCCTCACAGTTCTGACCTTCTTGCTCTCATCTTCCCATTCTACAGCAGTGATTTCTTAACCTTTGATACCTCTAAGAATCTGACCAAAGTTACAGACACACTCCATCCCAGCCTGCCAGGTGGGAACTCACAGAAGATATTGGTCACAATTTCCGGTGGTTATAGAGCCTTGAACTTCAATCACTGGAACCTCCATGGACCCCAGCTAAGGACCCCATTCCACCTGCTCTCCCCAGGCACTGTCCCCCACTTCTAATTACCACCTTTGCTGCTAAATCTCTTCCCAGCTCCAACTTCTCTCGAACTCGAGCCCCGATTCCAAATGGCAATTTCCAGGTCTTCCTTGATGGCCCGCAATACCGCCAATGCAGAAACTCACTTATTTCCCCAAACCTGCTGTTTCTTCCTGCTTTCCCTGTCTTGACCAGCTGCTCCCAGCTAGATAGCTTTCTGGTTTTGCAGAATTTCTTTTCTTCATCTGTGGCATCTCTACAGAGTCATCCAGGGTCCCAGGAAAAACAGAAAAGAGGACCCCAAAAAGGGAAACTTTCATTTCCTCAATCCAGTTTTCGAATAGTTTTCCCAAATGCATTCAGCCTCTTTCCTGAAAACCAACCAATTCCAGAACAAACTAATTAACACATAAAACAGAAAGGAAGGAAGGAAGGAAGGAAGGAAGGAAGGAAGGAAGGAAGAAAGAAAGAAAGAAAGAAAGAAAGAAAGAAAGAAAGAAAGAAAAGAAAGAGAAACAATGAAATCCTCTGAACACACCCTTCCCATCCCCCAACACCACCAAGAACGTAATAAACGCACTAAGGTACAAATGAAGAGCGTGTCCTCAGCATGAAATGGGGAGACAAAGACATGCTCTGACTTGGGCATATGTCTACCCACAGCACCTCTGTAGGGCCCTGCTGTTAGAGCTGCCCACACTAACATCCCAACCCAGCGTCTTGGCCGGCCTCCTTCCTGACCCATATTTCGTCAAACCAACACTCCGCTCTGCCCCTAGCTCATTCCTTCAACCTGGCACGTGTCTCCACTCTGTTTTGACTTTGCAAGCTCTTCCTCAAGGCCCAGGACAAATGACTCATATGTGGGCAGTATGTCACCGCCCCACCTCCCCGCTCTATCTCGAGCTGGGCCGAGCTCTGCCTCTCCCACAAAGCCTTCCCCCATTCAATTATGTCAGCAAACGCTGACCTGGCACGCATTATGTGTAAAGCACCGTGTACCGTGTGAGGGCCGGAATGTACTAGAATAAGGGAGGAGATAGTCGGCAGAACAACGTCTGTGACACCGTGCTAACGGCAAGTACAACGCGAGGCTGGAAGACACGGGCATTGCGGTGTAGACTGACACAAAAAGATAACCTCACCTTCTGTGAAATGGTATCTCATTTGCCTTCCCTTGTGAATCCATGATTCTCACTCTTTAATCTGTGGCCTCAAGCGGCTTGGAGGCCCTCTGAGGGCAGGCGCCTACTCTCCCTGTCTGTAGCGAAGCCTCGAGAACGGGCCTTTGAGCAGAGGAGAGGTATGCCAGAAGCCGAGGAAACCAGCAAGGGGTCATCCTGTTTAAGAAACGCGTTCTTACGAAGCTGGCTCAGCTCATACTGATCGTAATCGTAGCAGAGACTTAACCAAGCCTCAAACCAAGCAGGGCTTTATTCTTCACGAAAGTGATCGCTTACGCACCAGGGCACAGGTGGTGGAATTTTTAAAAATTTTTATTTATCTATTCGTCAAAGAGAGAAAGAGAGAGAGAGAGCATAAGCAGGAGGAAGGGCAGAGGCAGAGGGAGAAGCAGACTCCCCGCCGAACAAGCAGCCTGATGCGGGGCTCGATCCCAGGACCCCGGATCATGACCTGAGCCGAAGGCAGACGCTTCTCCGACTGAGCCCCCCCCCTCCCGACGCCCCTCGTGGGGGGGAGTTTTGAATGACGATCGGCCTTCTAGCAATCCTAAACTGAAGTGAGGCTTCAAGACGACCTCCAGGATCTTGTAGCGGTCACAGTGTCACCCCAGCCTCACTGTGCCATCGAGGTGAGAGCGGCGGTCAGCGGGTCCGGCAGCGCAGCCGCTGTGCGGGGTCCTCCCGGGGCCGCGGCAGCTGCTCCAGGAGGAGGTTTGCCCCCGCCGGTGAGTCACGCGTGAGGGGAGCCGCAGGCTTGGCCGGGGCTGTAGGCGCGAAGATCCGGTCTTTGCTTGCAGACCGTGGGAGCAGAGACGAATCAGGAAAAGACACCAGAACAGCTGGGAAACCAATTCCCTTCTGACTGCACAGAAATCCGGACGGCCAAGGCAGTTTCTGTCCTGGGGCGGGGAGGCCTTCGAAGGATGTGTGCTTTTTTTGGTCCCTCAAGTTCCTTTCTTTTTTTGCCTTTCCCCCAGCCTCACGTATCCCTTTCCGTCCCCTGCTTAAAATGATGCTAAGCTTCAACTCTGTTCTGGAACATGAAGGGTAGCAAAAATGCATCACTGGAAAAGAGCTAAAAACAATCTTTTCAATGTCTTCTTTTATCCTCTCGAACACGGGGTGTTCGGCGACTTCGAGAGTCCGGACGCAGGCTATGTGTTTGCTTGTGTGGCCTCACGATCGTACCTCATCCTACAGAGACAATTCCATGACTTCGTACAGTCTTACTGTCTATACAGCAGAAATGAAAATTCGGACCTCATCAAACACTACTGGCCTGAGAGAGAAGTCTATAGCCTAAGACAATGCAATTTTTTTTAAAGATTTTATTTATTTATTTGATAGAGAGAGGGTGCACACGTGGGGAGAAGGGGCAGAGGCAGAGGGAAGAGCAGACTCCCCGCTGAGTGATGGGGGGGGCGTCCTCTCCCAGGACCCTGAGATCATGACCTGAGCCAACGCTTAACCGACTTGAGCCACCCAGGTGCCCCTAAGAGAATGCAAATTAATCACCCCTTCTCTTGGCTTCAAATGCATGTGAACAGCTTCATCGGAAAACAATCAGTTCTCTTGAAAAACCACTGGGATTCCAGCAAAAACCCAAACAATCGGACTTAACCCGCTGTTGGAAGAATGCATCCATTTTACGAACTATGTTATCATTCAATGCTTAGAATGAAAAGTAATTTTTTGACCAGGCGATATTTGTTCAAGTTAACTCAGTGATTAATCCATTTTTCTGGATACAAATATCTAACAACATAGATTACCTTTTTTTTTTAAGATTTTATTTATTTATTTGAAAGAGGGAGTGAGTGAGCAGGACGGAGAGGGAGAGAGGATCTCAAGCAGACTCCGAACTGAGCGCAGGGCCCCGACGTAGGACTCGATCCCATGACTGTGAGATCGCGACTTGAGCCAAAACCAAGAGTCAGACAGTTAACTGACTGAGGCACCCAGACGCCCCACAATAAATCTTACTTTATTAACATTCGTTTTCATGGCATACACACTCTTTTAGTTTCAAGAACACTTGCTCTGACCTGGCTTTTCCAGCTGGCTGTTAGTTATCAACAACAGGAATTGGGGCAGCCTGTGTAAAAATCCTATTCTTGGGGAGAGTATATAAAACTATCTAGTTGACGAAAAGGATACAAACTAGTTACGCGTAAACATAGTAATGAATATACTTTTGCTTATCCGTAACCTGTCAGGTCTGATCGACGAGTAGCGTTTCCACAGGGGCCTGGCCCTTCAGCCTTCTCGGCCCCTAAGTGCGCTAGAATGCCCCCCAGGAGCTGATGCAAAGAGTAGTTTAAAGTTGCCGAAGGGAAAATGCAAAATGAGTGAGAGCTCGCTTATCCGAGAATCACTTAAACGCAGCATCCTCCGCAAGCTGGAACTCCACTAGGAAAGACAGGAGAGTGGAAAGGAAGAGGGAAAGGTATTTCAACAGTCAGAATAGAAGGGACGAAGCTGGCGCACTGAATGTCATCTAGGGAAGGAGCAGACACAAGGGAAATAAGTGGGACAGGCAGCCTGAGCCAGCGCCGTGGCCAAAACTCCGACGCGCTTGAGAGTCCTTGCACCCCTGTCTCGGTAATGGACTAGAAGACCCACCGCACACAGTAGGCCTTCAGCGTGCATAACGGACAGCTGCTTGGTCTATGCTGACCCAAGACCTCAGTCATCAGAGAGATCGTACTTAATGTGGTTCTATCCAGGTATGACGTTTCACTTTTTTCCCCAACAAGCTTACTATAAAAATAAGTTTCTTTATATAATGAAGCAAACATCAGCTGTGGACAACAGTTCTGTTGGTTCTAAAACAGAATCCGGGTTGACGTCTACTCTAAGAGAAATGGCATCCCGGCGTGCCCCCACAGGAGATGGATAGCTGTAGACTCCTATACAAGAGAGCAACGTTAGTCTCCATTCTTCGGGGCAATGTATGATATTTCTTTGCTCCCATGAACAGATGAAAGAAAATTGCCCTCTTAGATTCATTACTTTAGACCTCAAACACATGCTGGGTAACTAATAGGCATCTCAAGTATGTGGAAGCTGAGCTCCTCCTCTGTCCCCCAAAACCCGCTCTACGAGCCACCTGCCCATCCCCTTGCTGGCAGCTCCATCCCCTGGTTAGCCCGGCCAAAGCCCTGGCTATCATCCTTGACTCCTGCTTTCCCTCACATCCCACATTCAGCCCACCAGCAAATCCTCTTGGCCCTTCCTTCAAAACAGATCTAGACTCTAACCATTTCTCACCACCCCCACTACTGGCTCCTAAGTCAAGTCACCACTGTCCTTCCGCCGGGATTTTCACAAAAACTTCTTAACCAGCGGCCTGGCTTCCCGCCTTGCTGCCCTCGAGTCAATTATCTATACAGAGGTCAGAGGGAACCTTTTAAAACGTAAGTCGGATTTCCCCCACCTCCTCTGCTCAGACCCCCCCCTTTGCCTGCAGAGTAAAGTTCAAAGTCCTCCCTCCCCCTCCCTCCCCCAGCTCACTCTGCTCCCGCCTCCAGGCCTGTGGGCTGTTCTTGAAAACACCTGCTCTGTAGGCTTTCCCTCTGCCTGAAAGGTTCTTCCCCAAACGTCCCTCCAGCTCCCTCCCTCACTTCCTGCAGGCTTTGGCTCAAAGGCCACCTCCGTGAAGCTTTCCCTACTAACCTACTAAAAGCCGAAACACACCCACCACCTCCCTCAGCACGCCCTACCCTCCTTCCTGCTTTCTTATTCTCCATCATCCAGCATACAGCATAGTTTACTTAACTTACTATTGGTCTCTCCCTCCAAGGATGCAAGCCCCATGATGGCAAGAATCTATGGCCGTGCTGTTCACTGCTGTGTCCCCTGCCCGCACGACAGTGCCGGACGCAGGGCAGGGGGGTCAACTACTGAATGCATGAGTACAGTCATCGGAGAGGAAGTGGTGTATCTTTGGCTAGGTGGCACTATCCTTTCTAGTACAATGAACACATAACAGGCACACTCCTGTGTGAGGCACACGGCGCTCGGCTGGCTCCGGGGGTGCGGAGGTGAACAGGAGAGTCGTGCCCCTGCCTTCGTGGCACTTCCGGGTAAGTCTAGAGGAAGAAACAGAACAGTGGAAGAATCGGGAACAGAGATGTCCAGGAAGCATGTCACAAGGATGCTGAGTCTAGTCTAGGGGTCAGAAAAGGCCGCCACCAAGAAGAGACATTAAAAGTAAGCCCCGAGGGGCGCCCTGGGTAGCGCAGTCGTTAAGCGTCTGCCTTCGGCTCAGGGCGTGATCCCGGCGTTCCAGGATCGAGTCCCACATTGGGCTCCTCCGCTGAGAGGCTGCTTCTTCCTCTCCCACTGCCCTGCTGTGTTCCCTCTCTCACTGGCTGTCTCTCTGTCACATAAATAAATAAAATCTTAAAAAAAAAAAAGAAAAGAAAATTGTTAAAAAAAAAAAAGTGAGCCCTGAGGGACAGTACAGTTGGCCAGGCAAAGAGAGAAGAGAATATTCCAGGCGGAGGGACGGGCAGAACTAGGTCTGGGATTGAGAGAACGGAGTCCGGCTGGTTGGAGGAACTCGAAGAGAGGACAGTGGCAGAGGAGAGAGAGAGAGAGAGAAAGAGGAGAGGAGGATACTGAGAAAGAGCCCCGGGCAAGCCAGGGGGCATCCTGAAGGGATGCCCAGTCAGCAGGGATATGATCAGATCTGCATCCACCGAATGCTTGCTCTGTGCCATGAAAAGTGAGTTGGAGGCAGCCGGGAAGGGGAGCGCGGGGTAGGTTTGGAGGCCAGAGCGGACAGGAGCTCGCACGAGGCTAGTGGCTGGGGGAAGGGTGTGCTAGGCACGGGGGCTGGGTTCCTATAAAACCGTGCTCCTTATTCAGGTATGCCGCTCCCCTCAGACCTCCGTGATTCAAATCACCCAACAACCTGAACCAACAGAAAGGCTGGAGTTGTAGATGAGCCAAGATTAAAAAAAAAAAAAATTCTAGGATTACACTTTCACCAATTATTTCAGAAACATTGCAAAGTAGTTGAATGTTAGCATTTTTCAGGAATTATTGAAACGAAACATTTCAGAGCATTTGCCAGCTTAGAGGTGCCCTTAACAAAGACAAAAACGGTGTCTTAAGGGTACCACCGAAGAAGAGGCCGCCTGAAGGTGTTTCCACCCCATTTTACAAACCAGGACGTTGATGCGCAAAGAGGGTAAGTCGCTCCCCCCAGCTGAGACGTGAGCGCACAGTGGCGAAGTCACAGTGGCGAAGTCACAGCGATGGCATAGCTGAGCGCGACAGCACTAGGACCTAAACTGCCCGCCAAATCACGAATTTCTGGTTTAGTTTACATTCCAACCTCTCTACTCGTTCTCTTCCTCCTGACAGCCTTCTCCTCCTACCCATGGCTTCTCTTCATGAGCTGTGCACGGACAGGAGGACGCAGGGAGCCCAGGAGCTGGCTGCGGGGAAATTTCCAGAATAATGTGCAATGGATGAAAGAGCTCGTGCTAGATTCATGAAGAACTTTCCAGCATGACTTTTGATGATAATTTTGCAGGAAAGGGAGAGATTAAGGATGACAGGAATGAACAGTGCAATTTACTGCCTTTTATCAGGCCTGGAACGAAATGTACTCCTGAATTCCAGGGGTATGTGTTGGTTTTATTTAACCAATTAGTCACAGGTTAGATGAAGCAACCTTTTGAAAAAATGGCGCAAGAAGGAATCCATGCACAGACGCTGGCCCTCAGAGACATAGAAATAAGTGTGTCCCGACGATGAAAAGTAGGAAAACAAAATCACCTGAAATAAGAAAGGCAGCTTCAAGGTCACTTTTACTAAAGAGCTAATCTCACAATACGTGTGAAGGGACCCAAGGGCTCTGAGCAAGGATTTGTAGAGTCAATCACCACCAGGGCTGTCTGGTGGCGCCAGACCCTGCAGGGTCAGTTACCCTGGCTGTCAGGGCACATAACCGGAGGGAATCAGGGACACCGTGTCAGCTTCACGGGGTGAATTCCGTTCAGGGTGCTGGAGGGCCGCCTCACTTTCCTATGCTAGAAAGTTCTGGAATTCATTTTCTACAAGTCTGAGACTGCTGCCAGATCTAATGCACTTTTTCTCTTGAACAAAGGAGCAGCCATTCCCAAAGCCCAGTCCAACCTGAAATACCAGATTTCCTAATGAGAAGTCAGCCCAGAGGCCTGACCCAGCACCCTCCTGCCATGTTTAACCCCTTCCTTCCCTCCCACAGAGCCACAGAATTTTACTTTCAAATATCATGAAAGTTATTTGATTAAATATATATATATATATACAGACACACATTCTTCATGTCTAACTACTTTTTAGCTATAAATTCGCATTAGCATTCCTTTAAATATACATAACCATTCCAGAGAGTACCTAACAAGAAAGCTGTAGGAGATAATACATAGTACCACCAATCATCACGAAGTTCTGTATCCGTCTTTCTAATCCGTATACCTTTTTGAATAAAAAGAGAATGAAATTAACAGTTCTGATCGTTTTCCAAACAACGTCACCAAGAGATCTTGAGTTCGTCCACGAGCAATATATGCCGGATGTCTCTTAAATTACCTCAAGTCTCTCTATTACTAATTAAACTCTACACAGTCTCACTCCAGGCTGAGTTTCTTTGATTCCCATTGTTGGTATTCCTGCTGTCCTTTTGAAGAGTCAGTCTTTGGAGTCTGGAGTGTAAAGTCTTTGGGATTCTTCTTAACCATGTTTCATACATGCAATGGCAATATTAGCAGGCTTTTTGTTCTCTCGTGCTTAATGTATGAAGATTTAAAAGCAACGTACCGGATATGAAAAGTTTGGATTATTAAAAATCCTGCAGTCAGAAAAATAGTGGAATCTAAAGCATAAAGCTTTTATTAAAAACTAATAAAGAGGGGCACCCGGGTGGCTCGGTTGGTTAAGCGCCCGACTCTTGATTTCGGCTCAGGTCACGATCTCAGGGACAGACAGAGCTCAACTTCACGACCCCCGCGTGAGATTCCATGCTCACCTCGGAGTCTGCTCGAGATTCTCCCTCTCCCTCTGCCTCTCCCTCTGCCTCTCCCCACCCCCCTGCTTGAGTACACGTACGCTGTCTCTCTCTCTAAAATAAATAAATAAATCTTAAAAAAAAAAAAAGAATAAAGAAGAGCAAATGAGGGTGAAGTTTTCCTCCCCTACAGAAGCAAGTCACCTTCTTCATTTGTCTTTTCCTCCCTTTGGTTTATGAAGGTAGAAAAGACGAAAAACAAGATAAATCCTTAGGGATCGCAAAAGTGTGGAGGAAGTGGACGTTTCCAAGCTCTGTTGGTAGGAGTATAACTGAATAAAACCTGTTTGGAAGGTAAGCTAGCAATTAATATCCAAAGACTTAATTATTTATTTCCTTTGACTCAATCATTCTACTTTGATCAACTTGTTCTAAGGAAATAAAGGTGCACAAGAGTTTTGGGGTAAAGGATGTCCATTCAGCATCAGGTATGATGGTGGACAGTGGAGTCACCCGTGGCGAACTGAAGAACCACACGGCTGTTCCCTGATTCACCCGGACAAGGAACAAACACCAGACATGGTGACTTCTTACTCCCAGTTCTGCTGTGTGGTTACGGTAACGCCACGGGAAGCACTTTATCTCCCCACTTGATTCTTCAGAAACCGAGTAAATGAGCTGAGTACATTGCAGATAAGCTACCAATCAGCCAAGACTCTGACTAAAATTACTAAAATCCAAGAACTGCTGGAAACTTCTCAGCCCGGGGGTACGATACTCCTTTATTTTAAAAGATTTTCATTTTTCTAAGAACTCTACCAACGAAGAGCAGTTTGGTGCAATGGATTTTTAACATGATCCAATGAGTTATCTTACAAATAAACACAACAACAACAAAAATAAAATGTTTTTAAAGTATTTTCTCAAATAAAATCTATGCAATTCACATAATGGCTTCTTCATGGAATGAGCGAAGCCCTCATCTTGTCCCGGCCAGTGTTCAAAGCACTTTACACACATTAATTTGCCCAATCTCCACTATAGTCCCAAGAAATTGGGGCTGTCATTATCCTCATTTCACAGATGAGTAAATCGAAGTCCAGAGAGCTTAAGTAATTCCACCACATCACCCAGCTAGGAAATGCAAAATTAGAATCCGAATCCAGGCAGTCAGCATTCAGAGGCCAAGGTCTCAACCACCATGCACACTGGTATTAAAATACAATAATTAGATTAAAATGTAATAAATAAAATGTATGCCACCCAGATTAATATTGGAAACACACTGGGATTTTTTGTTAAGTAGAAGCAGAGGAGAGCGGGAAGAGATTGTCAGAAGGCTCGTCGAAGGTGATGATGCCCAAACCTTACTGAGCCTGGGGACGGGAGGCAAGCTGGTGAAGAACATTCTAGATCAAAGGACAGACCTAGGAGTCACTGGCTTGTCCCTGAGGGCTAGAATACCAGGGATGATGAAGGTAAGGTAGACAAGGATTAGGAAGCAAGGTTTCTGTGCTTCATCTGGTCTTTGTCTTTCTTTGTCTCCTCCTCCTCCTCCTTCTTCCTGTGAGAAATGAAGGATTCTCCGTGGTAGAGTGATAGGATCAGGCACATATTTTCGAAAGAGCCACCACCATGGCAGGAGGGCAAAAGTCAGATCGGAGAACGGAAGATCCTGCGGTCAAGGAAGACCAATTCAAGGAGACGAGGCAAAGTAGCTGCAGGGCAGCCGGACTGGAGAGGAAGGCACAGATTAAGAGCTTCATGTAGCAGATGGAATTCTGGCTTTGGTCACCAATTAGATGGGAGGGATTAAAGGGACAGTGATGTGACAGAGATAATTGGCTAAGGAAAAATTCCTTGAGCCCATACACATATATTTTAGAGGAACCATGCTTGGTAGATGACTTTTCAGCAGACCCTTTGAGTTCTGAAAGGGAGATTTATCTTCTTCCTTCCTTCTAGCTCCCACCTTTATATTAGCGTCCAGAATCACCATCATTCCATTTTCTCTTCCAATGACTGGATCACCTCAAAATAAACAAAGTATAAACAGAGTGAGTTTCTCAGCCACCTTTCCATAATCAGATTCCCTTTGAATTCGTTAGGGACCGACCAACTCACGTGGAACGCAGACACTTCCCAGTAACCTTGTGTTTTAAAACATAAAAATCGTTTTTAAGGTATAGACCTGGATTCTGCTTTAGAAATTCAAATACCATAAAAATCTCCACTCTGCCTCGCTCAAACTTGACCCCGAAAATAGTCAGTTCCATTTTTTAAAATACATCAAAAGGAATATAATTATAAATCTATGTCCTGGAGGATAATTAGATAACCAGGCTGAGTATCTCGGTCCGCGGTAAATGTGCCCTCGTCTTGTCTACACCGCAATTCAGTCTAACTCAGGATAGCCAGTTGTTGAAACCATTTTCAGAAACAGATTGCATTAGGAGCTGAGAATTATGCATTGAAATTAAATAACAAAAGCCTTTGAAGACCACTCAAAACCCTAGAAAACAATTCTCCCAAAGAACCAGAAAGCGGCATCTGAAAAGCCCATACTGGACACAGCTCACATAACACACCACAGAGGCATGAAACCACTCTGCTGTCCCCAAAGACGGGACGCAGACCTGCGAAAGCTGCATGCCCGGACCTCTGCGGCTAGGACGCTAAGTGACAGCCTGATTAGACCCCAGAAAGAAGGCTTTGTCTTTCTTCTCCCAGGAACTGCAAAGGTAAAGCTGGAATTGTAATTTGCGGGCAGCCTGGCCTGGGCATAGCCTTTGCACCGCACTCTGAAGTGAAAGCAAAGTATATAAAGGAGAAGCTCTCATGGAAATACGAGACGTCGCATCAACGACCAAACAAGCCATTCTGGACAAATGACATTTAAAGTACATGTGAAGTATTTTCTAAACCCAGTAACATGCCCTCTTAGTAGTGATGGGAATAAGAAAAGAACACCTGCTCTGAAGTCAGACAGACAACCTCCCCTTCGTAGCTGTGTGACCTCATGCAGGTTACACAACCTCTCTGATTCCTCATCTCCTTCATCTGCAAAATGGTGGCGAGGATACCTACTTTCACGAGATGGCATGAAGATTCAATGAAATAATATGAGTAAGTAAGTACAGCTCCAGGACAGTGCCCGGCATGTGACAGGCTCCCAGGAATGGTTATTACGATAGCGTGCCTGAAGCTTCTTCCTTGACTTTGTATTTCTAAAAACTGAGTTATGAGAGAATGTCTTCCCTTTTTGCACCAAGTGAGGCAAAGTCGGCGCTTCTCCTCATGCCAGCCCAACCTGCCTCATCTCATGGTTTGAATCGTGGCAAAAACAGAACAAAACACTTGAATTATTTTTTTTTTAACTGTACGTGGCCAGCATCTTGCTAAGTACTGTGGTAGGTTCGACAGGAAAGAAGGGACAAACTGTGCCATCCTAGGTCTTGCGACATGGGCAAGGAGGTGAGACCCCACAGATGAAACAACTAGAATGAAGTTTAAAAAAATAAGGTCCAGTGCCAGATTACATGACACACTCTGACTTGCCACCGTGAGTCACAAGTGGGATTCTCGAACTCTCTGTGGTGAAGAACCATTTCTGTTTTCATTTCCAATGCATTGTGAACCAACAAGGGGTCCTATTGCCCACACTTGTGACACAGCTGCATCCAACTCATCATCTAAGTCTGACGACATCTGGAGGGGACTCTGCCCTGCCACCAAGACTCACTCACGGACCACATCCTTGGACGTTGTGGTAATGTCAAATTGCCCAAAGTCTCTCCATTTCCCTACTCGTCTTGTCGCAGACCAGTTACAATTTTCAAAATAGTTTTGAACCAGCAATCTGTGAACTACTTTCTGAATCATCCTGAGCTGGACCTAACGGGGTAGGATTTCCATTTTTCCAGGGGCATCCCAGAAGGAGCAGTGGAGAACAGACAAAGCAAGCACCCAGAAGCTAGAAGAAGCCCTCGAGAATAAGCTTGGGATAAACATTTTTATCACAACTTGGAACGAATCAATAGACTTTGGGTCAGGGTCTAAAAAAGAGTATCAAGAACTTCTATATCTCATGACGCAAGGGAACAGTTCATTCAGTAGGGGCCCCAGAATCAGTAGAAAGGAGAGGCCCTACATGAGGGTGTTCTAAAACCCTCACCTAATTGGCTTATCAGCTCTTGAGAAACAGAACCCAGAAGTGCACCCTTTGGGAAGAACAGTCAACATCTCCTGTTTGCCCACACATCTCAGGAGTCCTCAAAGGCATCAAAGGAAAGGAGACAGGAATGAGTCCAAAGCTTGGGTCAAGCCCTGCTTGTCATGAGCTAATGAGCACAGGCTCTCAAGCCACGCTACCGGGCTTCAACTCCGGGCTCCTCCATTTACTAGCTGTGCAATCTTGGGCCACTGGCTTGATCTCTCTTAGCCTCAGCTTCCTCTACTCAGTGGGGACAACCATCGCGCCTCCTTCAAAGGGTTGTCATGAGAACTGAGTGAGGTCACGGGTGCAAACCCCTTAGAACAGTGCCTTGATGGGCCACCTGGGTGGCTCAGTCAGTGAAGCATCTGACTCCTGATTTCGGCTCAGGTCCTGATCTCGGGGTCATGGATTGAGCCCCGAGTCGGGCTCTGCACTCGGCGGGGAATCTGCTTGAGGATCTCTCCCTCTCCCTCTACCCCTCCTGCTTGTGCTCTCGCTCTCTCGAATAAATAAAAAAAAATTTTTTTAATTAAAAAAGAACAGTGCCGGGGCGCCTGGGTGGCACAGCGGTTGGGCGTCTGCCTTCGGCTCAGGGCGTGATCCCGGCGTTATGGGATCAAGCCCCACATCAGGCTCTTCCGCTATAAGCCTGCTTCTTCCTCTCCCACTCCCCCTGCTTGTGTTCCCTCTCTCGCTGGCTGTCTCTATCTCTGTCGAATAAATAAATAAAATCTTTAAAAAAAAAAAAGAACAGTGCCTTGCACACTGCTGGGGCCAGCTGCTGCTACTAGACTTTTCTCCAGCAGGTTCATCCTCAAGTCCAACGGAGAGGTATTTAGGAAATTGTGGTCCCATCCCCTTTAACGCAGATGATGAAGCCCTGATACTCAAAAGCCCTAGGTCTAAGCAGAGCCCGCGGGAAGTGCCCCTTTCTTGGCCCCCTTTCTCAGTTGTTACTCATACCCTTCAAAGCCCAGATCAAATGCCACATTCTCAAGTAAGCTGCATTAATGAGGAGCTGCGCGTAGCAGAAACCCATCTCCTGCAGCTTAACTCAAATAAGGGCTCATTGTAGCACCTCAAAGGAGTCAGGGGATTGCCACCGAGGGCAGGCACGGTAGGTCCCTGATATCATCAGTACCCCAGGCTTTTTGGGTTCTGCCATCTTTAGTGTGTGACTTCAATCTTCATATGGCTCCATGGCCACCCCCATCAAGGAGGAAGCGGAAGAAAGCACATTGAGGATGAAGAGTGGGGCCTATAGCAGGAAAGCCGTACTCAGTGGGCACCATCCAGTGCACTCCCACCACGTGAGTCATCAACGCTATGTCAGGTGGCCATCCCTCATTGCAAGGGAAGGACAGAAATGGATGCTCGGCCAATCCAAACCAAATCCGGGTTCTGTTCACAACAAAAAGGCGAAGAATGTTTAATGGAGAGGCAACAAGCAAAGCTTTCCCTGACCCCTAAGATTAGCTAGCCTAGCTCGGGTCCTACAGTAAAATACTTTCATAGTGTCATTTACTCCTTCTTTGTGCGTCCCTTACATGTAAATTGTAATTCAATGATTTCTTATGAAAATAATGTTTGATATTTGCTTCATATCAGAATATAAGCTTCGCAAGGCAAGAACCATGTCTCTCCTGCCCAGTTTATCCCAGGACCCCCAGAACCTAGCCCAATGCCTCATAACCAGTAAGCACACAGTAAATATATGTGGAATTGGTAAACAAACCACTTAATAAAAGCTCATTGATAGACTTACTAACTCTAGACAATTGGCTTCACTTTTTTCTTATTTAAACTCAGACTAGAAATCTTTATATGCCTTATAAGGTTAATGTTATGAAGAATATGTGAGAAGAAAATCAAGAAACACTGGGAAAATATTTTGGGTAAAAACTTGATACGTGTGGCAAGAGAGAAAACAGAGCCTTAGAATTCATAAGGGATATGCTTTGAGGTCATGGGAATAGAAAAATGTCACACAGGAGAATGCCAGGAATATAACTGTATTATTTGGTGATAAATATGGGAGGTGGGGACATATTTAGATATGGCTGCCTTTTCTCTTTCTTCTTCTCTTCCTCTTCTCCCAGGAAAAGAGAAATGTGTCCTTATAAACGGAATTAAACAACTCAGCAGAACACATTTACCAATAGAAGTACTTCTCCATTCACTCACTCAACCAACGAACCAATGCTTGCAGGAACTTGCACCGTCTTGGACCCTAGGACCACAACAGTTAGCAAACGAACTCGGTCTTGACCCGTACAGCACTTCTGTGCCAGTTGGGGCAGTGGGGCAAAACAATAAAGAGATAAATAGATTTGCTGCTGGTGATAAACACTATGAGATGCTGTGGCAATACAATCATGAGAGGGAAGTGATATTTAAGCCACCACCCAAGAATGAGAGGACAACTATTAGAATAGCCAGGAAAAGAACATGAGGTGGCCAGAACATGGTGGGAAAGGGGAGAGCGGCTTGATATGGTTCCTTTCTCTGATCTCCTCTCCTGTGGCTCTCTTTCGCTCACTGGCCAACCCTGCTGTCACTTGAACATGCCAAGCATGCTCTTGCCTCAGGTCCTTTGCACATACTGTCATCCTGTGCTCCACTTAAGCATTTCCATATATCTTCTTATTCACTCTGATTCAGATCTCTGCCCAATAAAGGGATAGGGAAATGGATGATGCTAGAACTATATTCATTCTCGTATTAATTCAGCACATGTTGGTTGAACTCCTACTGTGTGCCTGGTACTGTTCTAGGCCCTGGGGATATCTGGTTAGAGGCAAGGTGAATCTCTTGCTCTTGCCGGCCCTTCAATGGACTTGGGGAAATGGACAAACAGAATACATTGGTCAGTGGTCCGTGTAAGTGGATGGGAGTTTCTAATTGAGAGAGGGTGGTCAGAAGAGGCCTCTTTGAAGAAGTTTTGAGCAGAGAGCCAAATGATCTAGGTAAGCCATGAGAAGACCGGGGCAAAGAGACAACAGATGCAAAGGTCCTAAGGCAGAAACTATCTCAAAAAACCACAAGAAGAAATCTCAACAAAGCTGTTAAAAAGTGAAGTGAAAACTATCTTAAAATTTTGTGTCCCCCTCAAAAGATATGTTGAAGTCCCAGCCCTCAGGACCTTACAGTGTGACCTTACTTGGGGAAAGGGTCTTGCAGGGTCATAGTGCATACATTTACATACTGAATCCAGTAAGACCAATGTCCCCACAAGAAGGTCATTGGAGCAGAGATTGGAGAGATGCAGCTTCACGTCCAGCAATGCCGAGGATGGTTGGCCAACACCACCAGCATGAGGAGGCAAGGAAGGACTCTCCTTAAGGCCTCAGAAGGAGCGTGGCCCTGCTGACATCTTGATTTTGGATTTCTGGCTTCCAAAGCTGTGGGACAAGGGATTTCTGCTGTTTTAAGCCTCCGAGTTTGTGGTACATTTGTCGGCAGCCCTGGGAAAGAGATACAGTTGCCTTTTAGATATCCAAGTTCTGGAGTTGAGGGCAGAGTTTGGGGTCGAAGACGTAAAGTAGAAGATATAATTGTAACACGAAGAGCAAAGAGGTTAGACTTCACTGTACAGCCGAACCCAACAGTCTGCCATCATAGGAACTACATGAACACGAGCAGATGGCAGCCTTTGAAGGAGCAAGATGGTTGACATTCTAAGACACCTGTAGAAATCGAAGAAGAGCCGAGCGGATCACCATAGTATGGGATTAAATCAATGCCAGAGCAAGAACTATCAGCAGATAAAATCATCTTGTAATGGTAGACCATTAAACAATAAAACCATAACACACAATTCATGATCCAATAAATATAATAAAAATGTCTTAAATGGTGAAATGCAGCCAATACACATACGTAATGGTAACGGGTGACCTCAACAATTACCGAAGTGTTAAGTATCAAAGAACAGACCAGGAAGTAGCCCAGGATCATACAGTAAGCACAACGGAATTAGCAGGTGTAACAGTAAGGAGGAGAACGGTAAACTTCCTCTGCGAGTGTACAGGTCTCTCCAATAAAAAGTCATCAAATTGTGGGGCAGATGTTGGTCACACCTATGGATCCAAACCACCATAAGAACAAACAATGAACAAAAGGAATAGGTACCTTGAAGTAATCCAAACTTCATAAAGCAGGAAACAACGTGGAGGTTGGGATAAAATTCGGAACATGTCAGACCATTCTCCTCGCGGTGATAAAGATAAATATAATACCTCAATTTGTAAAATGCCGTCTTCCATTAAAAAATCACGTCCTTTGGGTTCTAGGGTGTGAGAAAAGGCTGCCTGGGACGGGCGTCATCCGTCTGATCGCCGGGTCGGCGGGGCGGGCCCTCCCCTGAGCTCGGGCCCCACCCGGAGGGAGCAGGCTGGGCTTTTCACGGAAGAGCTGCGGCCCCCGCTTACAGAAAATCGACTCGGTTTTCTTTTGTCTTTCTCACAAGTCCCTTTTAGATGCCCGTTTTTAAAGAAGTCTCATTGCCTCTAAACGTCAGGGCCAAATTTTTATTCCAGCAGCCTGATAATCAAATTAAAAACTGTGTAGAATCCATTTTTAACAAACGACGATCCTCAGACTCGGGCGCTTAAGTGGGTGTCTGGCAGCCGCAGGGATTTCCTGCCTCTCCTGTTGGATGAAATCGCTAGTTATGACATTGTTATGTCACCAAGACAAAGAGCTTGCCAAACCTCATCTTAGACATTTATGTGGGTTTTCCCGAACTCCCTTCAGCAATTTAAATCCTAGATGTTATTGCCAGCTACCAGGAAAATTAAATAGGGAATATTCAGGAAATATAAAGTGACTAACAGTTAGCATTGCACAATTCTTTCTCATGGGCATTTTCCATGGCTGGGAAACAAACTCGAGGGTACAGTGGAACACAGTAAAATGTTCACAGACATCCTGAGGTTCAGGTCTACAGACATATGGAGAAATTTCTGGTCCTGTTCCTGGAAGGATTGAATGTTTTCACAGTAAACCTCTCTGCCTGGGGCTTATTTGATTGTATCTTAGTCGTTATGATTAAATACAGTTGGAATCGGGCATTAGCAAAAGTCGAGATTTAAGTTTTAGGGGCACACAGTCGCCCCTCTCTCCTAAGGATAATGCATTCCTAATTACCTGAAGTTGAGAACTGTCCTTAGAAACACACTTAGACCTTCCCATTCAAAAGTAACATCTCACCATCATTTGAGATTGTATTATTATACCTTCATAAAAAACAGGCAATCTAAAGAGGAAGGGCTAACTTGTTGCCTAAACAAAGAATGGAGACCACAGTGGGAGATAATCAAGTGTGGCCCTTACTCCACAGTGACGACCCTGCAGAGACAGGGCCCGGGAAGGGAGAGCAATTCTTACAGGAGCAGAGAGCGTTCTCCCGTGTATACGATGGAACAACAAAGCACAGGAAACAACTATGTGCCTGCTTGACATGGACTAAAAAGATACTTTCCAAAAAAAAGAAAATAGAGTTTTTTGGCCAGGATCCTTTACATCTGGAATCTCCTCGGTTTTCCAGTAAAATGGGAATCAAAACCTTCAGTGAAAACCTTACTTTTAAAACAGGCTTGTTTTATCTTAGGTTGTCTGTGGTGGTTGAGTTTAGTTCATGTCAGTGTTAGCGTCTGAATGCACCCCACACAGGGAAGTTGTGAAAGGTGAATAAGTTTGTTCTCTCTCTCCCTCTCTCTCTCGCTCTCCTCCTACCCCTATATGTATGGAACAATAAAACTTTAAAAGCATACTCATTATTTTCGCAAAACGCATCTATCTAAAGTAAAATGCCGTGCCTTGCAACCTAGAACAAGGAAATGCTTACTTTTCTGCTAGATATCATTGCCTCTGTGAATTTCTAATTTCCTTGGAAGAGAAGACATCCATCTACAATCTATTTCTGTGTTCAGTCTAAAGTAAGTAGCACGTTCTCTCTCAGTCCCCATTCGTCCTGTGCTACCAAAAACAGGGGGTGGGGGCGGCAGGGTGGGGGGTGGTTACTCAGAATCTATAAAATCCTGCTTCTGCGAAATGTTTTTTGTACCAAGTGACCCCATCTCACAAACTAATAAACTGTCTAACTCCGTGCTGGTCTGCCCTCCAGAATACACATCAGAGCCAGATGGAAATTCCACTGACCAAATTAAAACACACTAATTGGGCATCAAATTTCTTCCAAAAATGTTCCTTCCCAGCATCATAGATGAGGTATCGTGTGGGTGTCGGATGTACAACTAAGAGGAAATTCATTCTTTCTGTACAAATAAATCATTCAAATTCACTCTACTAAACTTTCTTATTGGCTCCTGGAAATGATCAAATGTAGGATGTGGGGAATTTAACTGCTCAAACATTCAAAAGGCTTATTCAGTGAATGGACACAAGAATAGTGGAAACAAGACAGCTAAATTATTTTTTAGATAAGACATGTTCCTTTGCAAAAACAATTCTAGAAAATCAAAGGCTACATCTGGGATACAGACATACAGATATTCTCAGCTTCATACAAATGCATGTAAAAATCTCTGCTGTTCAAATATGCTAAATGTTTAAAGAATTGATCTTAAGACTTTCTGTTGTAACATTAACTCCTAGTTCATAGTATCACCAAGAACACACTGTATAAAATTAACCTTACAGTTAGGGAATTCCCATCAACATAATCAACTCCATAAATTGCAATGAACTTTCTGGCTGTTGTACAATTTTTATGATGATTCAAAAATAATTGAACATCCACATTTTTTTCAGAATAGTTGACCTGACCGAAATGCCACTGATTATGTTTATAGAGCCTTAAATAACTCTGTATTCCTCAGGTCAAGGTCAACATCAACAGTGACAAATCATGTTAATAGCACATACCCTGGATATGATGTGATACAAATGGCACTTCACCTCTATATGGTCTTCCTCTTTCAAACCAATAACATCATGAGAAAAACACTAGATAAATTCCAATAGAGGGACATTTGACCAAACACTTGACCAGTCAGTCTTCCTCAAAACTGTCAAGGTCATCAATAACAAGGAAAGTCTGAAATTGTCACAGCCAAGAGAAGCCAAAAGGAGACAGGACCACTACTGTTATCTGTTGCTCTGGTTGGACTCCTGGAACAGAAAAAGGACATCAGGTGAAAACTAAGGAAATCCAAATAAACAATGGGCATTAGCTGATAATAATGCATCAATATGGGTTCATTAATTGTAAGTAATGGCAACATGGGAGAAACTGGGTGCAGAGTATACGAGAACTACGGACTGCTTTCTCAATTTTTCTCTAAATCTAAAACTGTCCTAAAAAATAAAGTCTATTTTTAAAATCTTTATGGCTAGTGTTTAAAATGCCAGTTTCAGGTCTGTAACTTATCTGTAAATTGTTCAAATAAAAATTATATAGAGAAAAACAGGAAGAAAAGAATAAGATAAATGTAATAAAATGCTAACGTTGGAGGACTCTGGGTGAAGGTATCTGAGAATTCTTTATACTAATCTTGAAACTTTTCTGTAAATCTGAAACTATGTCAAAGTTAAAAAAAAAAATTAAGGCAAGGAATTGCCATAAACCGCCACAACAAAAAGAGACATATACTAAACAGGGAAAATATTTGTAACGTATGTGATAGACAGTAAATTAATTCCTTCATATAGAAGTCATGGGAATAAGGCAATACCACAATAGAAAAGACAAATAAACAAGTAAGTCACAAAAGACGTATAAGGGCCAATCAACATGTGTATGTATGTATGTATGTGGGCATACATACATACACATATGTTCTCAACTTCAGTATCAATAAGAGAAATGTACATTTTCCTAAAACAAAATTTTGCGTAATAAATTGGCCCTCAAAAACAAATCAGCAAAGGCAAAACCCTAAAACTAATCAAAAACTCCAAAGTTGGGGCGCCTGGGTGGCACAGCAGTTAAGTGCCTGCCTTCAGCTCAGGGCGTGATCCCGGCGTTATGGGATCGAGCCCCACATCAGGCTCCTCCGCTATGAGCCTGCTTCTTCCTCTCCCACTCCCCCTACTTGTGTTCCCTCTCTCGCTGGCTGTCTCTATCTCTGTCGAATAAATAAATAAAATCTTTAAAAAAAAAAAAAAACTCCAAAGTTGGAGAGTGTATCATTAAATGAGCAATGTGCTGCTCGTGGGTGTCCCAACTGGTCCCATAATCTGGTTCTAATTCGGGAATCAAAAAAGTTCTCAAAGACGTTCAATCCCTTTGATATCATTTACTTGATAGCATTTATCCTGAGGAAATAAGCAGAGAGGTAGAAAAATTACATACAAGGCAGTTGCTTATAACATTATTTGTAATAATATTATGTAAAAAGCTTAACAACTGGAACTGGTCAGGCATGAATCATGCTATATCCGATGATGGATTACTAAGTAGCTGTGAGAATATCGTATCGTGAAAGAGTACTTATTGACAGGGGGAATGTTAACAATATATACACTGTTAACGGTTGTTATCTTTGGGTGGTGTCATTACTGTGCTGGCAATAACCTCAGAGACCATGGAAAGAGATTCTGCGTGGGCTGTAGGACGTGAGCACAGTGGTAATTCTATTTCTGAGGGAACGCAATGGCTGCGATAAGCAACTGAGAAGCCGAAGGATCCACCCCTGAAAAATGACATGGACTTTACAATAAAATATTGAGTTTTCCCAACTTAAAAAAAAAAAGGTTATGTATTCATTCATTTTGCAAATATTTAAGTACCCGCTCTGTTCAAAATGTTACGCTAGGTGCTCTGCAAGGAAAGGAGAGAAGTCTACCCAGCTGGATAAGGGAATCTCTCTGTCCTCTACGAGCTTGCAATCCAGCAGGTTTCTCAAAACAGTTTTACAAATAGCTATAATATAAAGCAGAACACTGGAGGAGGGAAGGAACGTGTCCAACTGAGATGACAACTGAGAAGATGGTATTTGAGATGAAACAGAGTCATCTTTTAACCAGTTGCTATTGCCATGGGGAACGCCGGGAGTGAGCCATGTAAGGAAAGTGCAGGGAACAGCATGACCATGGAGGAGAGGTGGTAACGGAAGGCTTATCTAGGAAAGTGTGAGTTTTCTAATTTGGCTGAAAGCGTGAAGTAAGGTGAGCTAAGAACTGGAAAAGATAGGCTAAAGACAAAGACCAAAACACCCATCTGAGAACTCTGAACTTAAACTGTTAGGCAAGTGTGGTTATTAAAGGTCTCTGAGCAGGGGCACCTGGGTGGCTCAGTTGTTAAGCATCTGCCTTCAGCCCAGGGCATGATTCCAGGGTCCTAGGATCGAGCCCCACATCAGGCTCCTCCACTGGGAGCCTGCTTCTTCCTCTCCCACTCCCCCTGCTTGTGTTCCCTCTCTCGCAGGCTTTCTCTATCTCTGTCAAATAAATAAATAAAATCTTTTAAAAAAATACAGTTGACCCTTGAACAATGCGGGGTTTGTTCTGTGTGTAAATTTTGACTCCCACAAAACTTAACTACTAACAGCCTACTGTTGACTGGAAGCCTATGTGATAATGTAAATAGTCAATTAGCAAATGTTTTGTATGTTATATGTATTATATGCTGTATTCTTACAATAAAGAAAGATAGAGAAAAGAAAATGTTATTAAGGAAGAGGGACACCTGGGTGGCTCAGTTGGTTAAGCATCCGACTCTTGGTTTTGGCTCCGGTCATCATCTCAGGGTCATGGGATTGAGCCCTACATTGGACTCTGTGCTCAGCAAGGATTCTGCTTGTCCCTCTCCCTCTGCTCCTCTCCCCACTCACTCTCTCTCTCTCTTAAATAGATAAGTAAAATCTTTAAAAAAAAAAAGAAAGAAAAATCATAAGGAAGAGAAAATACATTTACAGTACTGTATTTATCAAAAAAATTCATGTATAAGTGGACCTATGCACTTATATTTCCAAACCTGTGTTGTTCAAGAGTTAACCGTATTGATGATGATAATAATAATAATAATAATAATAATAATAGTAATGTCCAATTAGTGGTACTAAAGACAGAGAGATTAGAATTCTAGATAAGAAAATAAAAATTCGGAGGCAGTGATGTGAGTTAATGTGTTCTTAATGTGTTCCTTGTATTTTTCAGGAGGATAAAGATATTACCTTTAGACTTTATTTGTTAAGTATGCACTTCATAATTTCTAGATAACCACTAAGAAAGAGAACTAAAGAGTACAATTTCTGAACTGGGGGATGGGATGACAAAAAATGCAACAACTGCCTAAAAAACAAGAAAGAAGAAAAAAGAAGCTCCTTAGAGCAAGACAAATAGAAGGCACAGAATTACATGATAAAATAAATGACAATTATAGCAAACATATCAGTCATCACAATAGATATAAGTGAACTAAACTCTCCAGTTAGAAGATTTTTTTTTTTAAACTAGCTCTGTGTTTTTTACAAGACACACCTAAAACTTAAGGAAACTCAAATATTAAAAAGACAATTATGGAAAAAGATTCACCGAGTACAAACCAAAAGAAACCAGTGTGACTATAGCAATACCAAAAAAAACAAACTTAAAGCAAAAGTTATTATTAGTAGAGGCTCATTATATATTAAGAGAATGTTCAATTTACCAGACAGATTTAGTAGTTCTAAACTTGTATGCACCTAATAACATAGCCTCAAAATATCTAAGTAAAAATGCCAACCAAATTACCAGAATTGAGTGAAGGTGAACAGACCAACAGCCAGGGAGAACCAAAGGAAGGTACTATAAGGAGCTACCCAGATCCCCCTTGAGGGCTGAAAGTTTTACCTCTGGATTAGACCCCATACTTCTATGATTGCTGCCAGAAAATAGTCCTTAGCTGTCAACCCTCTTTAGAGAGTATCTCAGCTGAACAACAACAACAACAAAACTGCTTTGCCCAAGATTACTCTTCCTCCCAAGGGACCCACATCCAATGACTGGCCAATGAGGGTGGAAGGAATAAAGACACAGCTCCCTTGCCCAATTCGGGACAACTCTGGAGGGCCAATCCAGCTCCAAACCTTTCCATAGGGTCAGCTAAGGCCTATCTTGGACCTGCATCACAGCTCAACTTCTCCTTCTGACCAAATCTGGTCCTTCCTCCTCCCTTCAATATACTCCAAACGCACACTCTAATAAATCATCCTCCATCCCAAAGCCTGCTTCCCAAGGAAAACAATCTGCAACAAATATCCAAGGGGGAAGCACTTGTAAGAAACCAAAAGTGTGGATTTAAAAGTCAGGAAAGAAGATAGGGCTACCAGAAGATTTTGGCACAATTCATGTAGAGCTGATAATAAAAGTTCAGGAATTGAATGAGATGGCTAAGCTAGAAACAAAGAGAGCTCCAGAGGATGCCCACAGTGAAGCACCCTAGGAAGAGAAGACTAGAAGGCTGGGGAGGACTGAAGAGGGACACCAAAAATGTGTGACGGTGTAGGGTCATCAAAGTCAAAGAACAGAAAACGTCCAGGTATTTGTAAGTTACAGTGTTAAATGTTTATCCTATAGATAAGAAAATTGTTGCGGATACTCGATGTACACCAAAAACATCCATTCCTGGTCCATTGTTCAATCTGACTGGAAGAAATCACCACCTCCTCTGCCTTTAGTTGATGTGCTTCCGGGGCAGCTGATTTTACCCATGGTTCCAAGGGCAGGCTCACGCTCAGGCTTGGCCACTCAGAACCCTCATTCCCTGCCCCTCCGTTGGAACGAATGAGAATCAGGCCCAGGGTTTTTGTTCAAACCATTAACCAATCTTTTTTTTTTTTTTTTTAATTAAATGACCCAGAGTTTGCTGGCAGCCATCTTGCCTCAGAGCTGCTGGCAGTCATCACGCCGTGGAAGAACCTCAAGATGAAGTCGCCACAAAATAGGACAAAGCCAAAAGTGAGAGCAAGCCCTGATGTGGGGGACATTGAGCACCTGAATGAAGCAGTCCATGCAGCCACACACCCTTAGACTTGTCCATGACTGAAGCACTGAACTCCCCTCTTTTTTTTTTTTTTTAATGAATTTGAGTTGGATTTTTCTGTCACTAGCAGAGTAAAAAAGGCCTGATGACATGAGGATAGGTATTCCACATATTCAATTTTTTACACCGAGCGTGATAATGGAAGAATTTGTGGTGTTTGAAAGTTACTGCCTCAGTTTAAACCCGCAGGTACCAGCTTTGTAACCTTGGGCGTGTTACTTCACCTCAGTCATAAACTGGGTATAGTAACAGCATGGACTTCACAGGGCTGTGTGAAGGTTTAATTAACTCATCCAGGTAAAGCCCTAGAACGGAGCACACTTCCTAGTAAATGCTATAAAAGCATTAGCTGTTATTAGTTATTATTATTCCTAATTATGAAATCTGCATAAGTGTCATTTTAATAGCTGAATAGATATTCGATATTATACATGCCGACTGTCCTACTAACAGGCCAGTTTTTAATTATTATGAACGACACTGCATCAAACAACTTTGGCTGGGAAGCTTTAGTTATGATTATTTCCTTAGTGTAGAGTTAGTGAAAATACAGTTTCAAAGAGTCTGAGTCTCGAAGTTTTTTAAGGAGGCAGAATCTACAGTCTTGTTATGAAGACTCCTTTGCATTTTTATATGAGTTAGGCTTCCCATGTGCTTGTCTATAATCCCCACCACCCAACATTCTCTGCATGTTTCTCTGGCTCACTGCCCAATACCTAGCATGAATGGGCACATAGTCGAAGTTCAATAAATACTGATTGAGGAAGGAAGGAAGGAAGGAAGGAAGGAAGGAAGGAAGGATCCCGAGACATGTTGGCATTCACTGAGTTCTCACATCGCTACTGTACCTAATCACTGACTATATCCCCTTGTCCTTGTATTACAGAGAAAACGGTAAAGCCATTCTTATTTAAAAGTTTCTCCAGGGACTTTGTACAAACTAAATCTATTTTTCAAAAGGATACATGTTGGGGTGCTTGGGTGGCTCCGTTGGTTAAGCATCTGCCTTCGGCTCAGGACATGATCTCAGGGTCCTGGAATCAAACCCCATGTTAGGCTCCCTGCTCCATGGGGAGTCTTCTCCCTCTCCCTCTGCCCCTCCCCCCGCTTGTGCATGCACTCTCTTTCCCTCCCTCTCTCTCAAATACATAAAACCTTAAAAAAAAAAAAGGACACATACTTATGGATGTTTATGAGTATGGGTTTACAAGAAGATGCTCATAGGTTTGTGGCTACTTGTTACCTTCCCTTCAGAGATTTTTCCCGTGCCTAGTGTGTCTCCCCAAGGGTTTCTGGTGCCTGAAATTTTGCTATGGCAGTTCCTCTTCTTTGCCCTAAGTGGAAATACTGCAGATCAAGTAAGACATTTTATCTTCTAAATTGTTTATGCTCCTGGAATTTAACGAAACCACCTCCCAGACAAATGAAATCATGTATACTAATAAGCAATAGAGAATTTTGGAATCTTGCAAAGAAAGGTGTTCAAAAATCCCTCAACGAGTATATTACCAGCAATCACAATGAGAATATAGCAATAATGATAAAAACAGATATTGTTATTGAACCCTGACTGGGGCCAGGCTACGTTCTAAACACTTTCCCACGTACGATCTCATTTCTCTGGCCCAGGACCCTGTGGAGTGGGAACCACTATTAGCACTGTCTTACAAAAGGTGAAGTAAGTACTTGAGTCACTCAGCTGGTGAGAAAGTTAGGATGTAAGCCCAGAGCCTGGGCCCTTCCTCACTGCGCCAGATTTCTTATTCTCATTTTACCCAGAATAAAAGAAAATATCTGTCACCGAGAGATCGATCTGGTAAGATAATAGCAAATTATTTTGGAACTAAATCCAAAGAAGTAAATCTCTCAAATTTTTCTTTTTTTAATGGAACAGTTTTGCTCTCCATATATGCTGTGTATGCTGAGTGATTCGTTTCTGTCTATATCAACAGACCTCATCTGTGTTGGTGGCAGTAAAGGAATGAAATAGATTTCTGAAACCTCTTAATGAAGGGTTTACATTAATATATTTTTTTAAAGATTTTATTTATTTATTTGACAGAGATAGAGACAGCCCACGAGAGAGGGAACACAAGCAGGGGGAGTGGGAGAGGAAGAAGCAGGCTCATAGCGGAGGAGCCTGATGTGGGGCTCGATCCCATAATGCCAGGATCACGCCCTGAGCCAAAGGCAGACGCCTAACGACTGTGCCACCCAGGCGCCCCAACATTAATATTTTAATTAATTTATTAATTTATTAATTTATTAATCTGGCAAGGGGCTAGAGCGCACCCTACTGGCCAGCTAATAGGAAATACAGCATTTCCTTGGAGGGGAACGTAATGTTAAACTTTGAGGATAAAATCAGATTCACGTTAAAAGAAACCTGAAAAACACTGTCTTGCAAACATCCATGCATTCAATTAATGCACCTATTGCTAAAAAGTTTCTAGCTGTTCTAAGTTCCAGAAATGGGCTAGAACTGGAAATACAATAATCACCAAATAGCATCAAAGTTTTCTTAAGAGAGAATGAGGTCAATGAAAAGTGGTTCAATTTAAAAACAAGCAATTCTATATAAATAGCCTCTCTAAAACTCATACTAAGAAAAAGGTAGTTAAGCCACGGCCCTAACACTTAAACAATAAATTGATCGATTAAAACCAGCCTGCTCAGTCTTCTCACAGGCTGAGTATACGGTACATGTTTTTTCTTCTCCCTCTCTCTCTCTCTCTCTCTCTCTCTCTCTCTCTTTTAGGGGAAAATCTAGGAAGGGAGAGGAGTATCCCTAACTACAGAAGGGGAAAATGGAAGTTATAAAGAAACCTTTTCCTGCACAATATTTCAAATGGGTGCTACAGTTGGAAGCTCCATGGAGACTTCTTTGGGGTGTGGTGCCCTTCATGAATGAACCTCGGCTCTTACCAGCAAGGCTGTTTTGCAGTAACCCGCAAAGGTTATTGGATATAGAAATACACATCTGTGCCCAATGACTCCAGATCATAAGGTGGCATACGAACAAATGACCTCTAAGAAATGCAATGCTTCCATTGTCCTGTGTTTTTATTGCACACTTAGCTATAAATTAGTAAAAAGGAAAGTGCATAGTCACATTTATATCATGAATAGACAAAAGTAAACGCTTTAGAACTAAGAGGGTGATTCAGAAAGTGTCTCACGTAAAAGTATTTCTTTATAAACAATATAGAAACACAAAACCATCAATAATCAAGAAGAATAAACACCAAAATGTGTATCCTCTTCGGCAGGATTCAATAATCATTCAAACATAAATTTGGTAAGGTTGTAAGGCCCCGGTCCAGCATGTTCCTGCTTACACACAGCTTGCCGTCTTGCTAGACAGGAGGAAAAGGAACGGTGTCTTTAGAAAAGCAGTGTCTGTGATTCTAGGGTTTCTGAGCAAGAACCTCTCCTTGTTCTTACTCCAAGGACAGCTTCTTCTTACACTGAAAAACAGGCAAGTGGAAAGGGACAATTTGGGTCGATGAGATGTAAGCCTAACATTTTAGATGTTGTGTTTAGTTTTTTTTTTAATTAAAAAACAATCAGCTAATATAAATTCCTTGAGAAGTGCATCAAAATGAAATGGACTGTGAGAGAGGTAAAAAAAAAAAAATTGTCTGACTTTAAACTTCTCTCTTACTGGAGACAATTTAAAACAAGTTAGGTTTGGTACAAAGAGAATCTTTTTACCCTAAACCTCTAGTCTAATGTTCTAATTTGCTAAAAGTCAATGAATGAAAAAAAAAAAAAAGTCAATGAATGATTACTTGGTGAACACATTATGCTAATACTGTTTCAAGCTGCTTTAGCATTTTCTTTTTAAACTCTTCCCAAAACATTCTACAATATCATTGACTGACCATGGTGTTACAAAATATCACTAATCGACTATTACATAAAAGATTTGTGGGGTGTGAGTCTATTCATGTAATTCGGCCACAGCTGAGAGAGCTATATTACATAAACATAATTGTAAGCAAAATTCAGTAAGCTAGCAACTATAACTGTTTTTTTTTCCCCAAAATGAATAAAGATGTTGATTTTGCTAGATTAAAATAGATCGGA
>NW_024425786.1:5620560-5636198 GCF_017311325.1 Ursus maritimus | reverse complement strand
GTAATCATATATTACTCGCGTGATTTTATGGTTTTTGATAATTTACCAAAACAGCTCACCATACAGCTCCCAACCATATAGCGAGTATTCTGTCGATCTTCTTTCTCTAAAGAGGGGGTGTCTTTGATGGTTGCTCTGGGAATTATCACTGGTAATGAATAGGGGAATGTAAAAGCATGCCAATAAGACCAAAGCACAAATTACAACTGTATTGTAGTGGCTTGAAATAGCGTAACGAGGGTTCCTTTTGGATGAAACTTGAGCTCATCTAGGTCCCCATTCAGTAAATGCTGCACTGTGAGGTCTGAAAAGATGTTCTCTGGCAAGTTCTCAGGCTGGTCCTGTCAGTACACTGATAACAGCATATGGGTAAGTCTTAAACATAAATGAAACCAGAATGGGGGGGAGGGGAACAATCTGGATAGATTTTCTGTGAATCAAAAAACCTAATTTGGTTAAGAAAACCAGCAAGGAGTTGTGACTAATTCCCATCATCCTAAAATAAACTAAACGAAGGGCACTAAGAACATAAGTTAATAGACGGCATAACTGAATTGTTGGTAAGTAGCACAGGCATGAAAATGACCCAAGAGCCCCTGTAGGCCCATCAGAAAGACCAGAAAAGAGAGCAGAGCTCTCTGCTAATCATGTTTATCTTGCAACTGAAAGAGGGCGAAGGGATCCTTCTTGCGTGTGTGTGTGTGTGTGTGTGTGTGTGTGTGTGTGAGAGAGAGAGAGAGAGAGAGAGAGAGAAAGAGAGAGAGAGAGAGAAGGCATTGAATTCAAAATTAGGCCTTTGAATTAAATTTAGAAGAATGTAAGTAAACAATAGGGGAGAAAAGGCAAATCATTTCATGGAGTGCGTAAGTTAATAGTTAACCTGAAAATGAGGTCAGAATCTCATTCCATATGTTAAACTACCCCAATTAGGTAGCGCTAAATGTGTAACTCTCAGGCACAATTGCTGAAACCAAGAAGGGGCTCTACAGGACTGAGGAGGTCAGCCGGAGGTCTGTGGCCTCTACTTAATAAGAGAGTACCATTCAGGGGACTGTTCTAGTTAAAACTGGAGGGTTTCTGTCTGTTTGCTTTTTTTCTTACTTTAGTTACTCTTGGTTTGTTATCATTTGTAGTATTTATTTTACGGTTAAACTATAAGCCTAAGTTGCATCACCGTGGGGGGAGAAGCCTCCTCCCGCAGGCTGGCGGCTGGTTTGTCCTTGGGCATCACTGGGGGCCCGAATGCCCACAGATGCTGAGAGCAGCGTGGGTCTAATAAGTAAACACCAGATTGGAAACTGAAGGAGAGGCCAGGTTGGGGTTGGGGGTGCTCCTTATGGAAGTCCGTGGGCTGCCCTGGGCAGGTCAGCTGTCACCAGGGCCTGGCCTTGATTTTCAAACATGTGGTCAGAGGAGAGGCGGCTGGGCAGACCCGCGTTCAGTGGTCCCATGAAAGGCCCTCAGCAGGGTAGCCTCACTGCCCCTCAGTCTCACCCTGTCCCATGCTGTCCCACTCTGCCCCACACTGTGCAACTCTGTCCCTCGATGTCCCGTGCTGTCCTAGAGCGTCCCTTGCTGTCCCCACACTGTCCGTCAATGTCCCACTCAGTCCATGCTGTTCCCCTGCTGTCCCTCCCACGCCTCGGCCCGCAGGCCTCCCCGTGCGCGCGGGCCTCCTGCCCTGCGAGGCTCCACTGGCCTTGGCCCGGGAGTCCTCGGCCACCCCCGCGGCGGCAGCGAACCGCGGACCCGGTAACACCCGCCAAACCCCGCCGGGGCCAGGAAACGACGGGAAACCCCGCGCGACGCTCGGCGCCCCCTTTGGCTTGGGAGGAACGCGGGCCGAGACCGAGCTGCCCTCACACTTCGGAGAAAAATTCAGCCTCAGGATTCTGACGGCTCAGCAGCCGCTGCTTGGATCGGGCAGAGCTGAGGCGCGGAGGCCGCCGAGGCCCAGAAACGGCTCCCTAGGACACAAAGGCTGCATCACCGCGGGGCCGCGCGACGCCGGTGGACCCCAGGCCAGCGCCTGGGCCGCGGCATCGCCCCTTTAAGCGGCGCACGGCCGGGATTGGCTGAGCGGGGGAGGTGGGGCGCCGAGCGTCGACGTCACGGCCCCGCCACTCGCTATATAATGCGGCGTCGGCTGCCGCGCCGACGGCGGCCGAGTGCGAGCGGGGAGCGCGAGCGGGGAGCGGCGGCCAGCGAGTGGCGAGGCGCCTGCGCGGTGTCCGGGCCCCTTAGCCCGCGGCGCTGAGCCAGCCGGGACGGACATGCGCGGGAGGGCGCCGTGGGGCAGCCGCGGCTCCGCGGGGGTAAGGGGCCTGCGGGCCGGGGGTGGGGTGGGGAGGGCGGCACCGCCCCGCGCCCCCGCCCCTGCCGGGCTCCTGCGCCGGGCTGCGGGCGGCTCTTGACGCTGGGCGGGTCCCTGGGGCGCGGAGAGGGTCGCCGCGATGAGGAGCTCCCCGGACGGATGAACAGACGGACGGACGGGGGTCGGTGGGAGGGGCCGATCCGGAGGCGCTGCGCGGGGGCCCGGGCTTCGGGAGCCGCGGGCCAGGGTCCTGCGCCCGTGTGGCTGGCGGCGGCCTCGGCGTCCTCCTTTCCACAATGGGACTGCGCTGCCCCGGCGCGCACCGTGTGCCCGTCAGCCCCGTCCCGAAGGCTGTGCTGGGGGATGGCCGGCCCGCGGTCCCCCAGCTCTGTCTCTCGACGACGACGGTCGTCCCGGTCAGGGTCCTTGAATTCCACGGGGTAATTCCGAGTCCCCCTCCGCCTATCTCAGAAACGCGATCCTTTGGTCGGAGCGTCCTAAATACTGTTTCCGAAGCAATGGAAGTGCAGAATTCTGTGTTCGGAACGTGACTGCTTGTTGGGTGTTTCTCGTGTGTATGTGCGTGTGTGTTTATATGTGTATCACAGCCTCGTACAAATTAGATGACTTCTTAACCATGATTGGTGCTGTACTGGTGCTTCCTAAGTCTTTATTAGGATTTCGTCATTGCTTGAAAGGAACCAGTCTCTTACCTGATAAAAAAATATGAATAGATTGTTAGTCATAAACTTAAGTGCAGTCAGAATAGACTGTAGCTTTAAAAGAGATGTGTTGGTGACTTTAGGTACACCTGCAACACAGGTAGGGCCGGACTGGTTTCTAAGCAACTGTCAGAGGTGAAGAAAGGTGAGGTTAAAATGCCTTTTTTTTTTTTTCTTCTGAAGAACAGTATTTTGCACAGTTTTCAGCTTTTATAAATCTGTAAGAGTGCAAAGAATATGTGTTTGTTGAGGATACTGAAACATTCACCATACCAAGTCTTGCTTTTTTTTTTTTTTAAACTCCTTCCCCCCCACCACTTTTGTAATTACACAGTTTTCAGCAAAGTTTTACCTGAACAGACCAAAGACAGGAGACCAGGTACCCATTTCAGGAATGGACCAAAGTTTGCTAAGACAAAACAAGCGTTGGCTTCTTGTTAATTGTGCTATGATTGGTTACCGGTATGTTATCAGATAACATACTGCTATCTTTTCCAGATATTAGCAGATTTGAAGACAAATACATACAGCTTTTAGCCTGAACTTCAGACAGTATTTGTCAGCTTCTTCACTGCACACAGAGGTTTATTTTCAGCTGCATGTCTCAGTGGATACTGGCTAATAGGTGATAGAGGTCCTGGGCTTACAATTTATAACCTGACATATATTAGATTGTAAACTCCTTAAGGGCAGGAACTGTTCCTTGTACAGCTTCTATCTTGTGCAGCCTTGCACATAGTTGATGGCTGATAAATAATTGCATGGAAGCATATTTTACATCTTAAAGCTCAGCAGGATTGGACCAGTCACTGATAAGGGTGGAAAGCAAATCTTTTTTTATGGCTGTTATGAAATGTCTAAATTATTCATTTTTTCACCAGATAGGTAAAATTACTGTTTCAATGAATTGTTTCTCCTACCTTCATTTCACAATAGGTACTGGTCACTCTTTCTGTGAGATTTAATTATACTGTAGACTTGAGTTTTTGTGTGAAAATAACTCTTAACTGCTGCTTCTCAGAAGTTGAACCAGATAATACTCCCTTTCAGCTAATACTAATGGTAGCTTTTAAAAGCAAGTTGCCTAAATTACAGGTACTATCTAACATGCTTGAAACTGACCTGAATGTCTACATACCATCAGGTTGCTTTAGAAAGGTGAGCAGAGGAGGGAAAGGTGGTGCCAAGGGTAATTCCAGGAATTTGAATGTCATCAGCTCTCTCTGCCAGAGAAACAGCTCTGCTTTCAGTCTCAATAAATTTGAATTGGTACCTCATCGTCAGGATTCTTTTTGCATCTTTTGGTGCTACTAGTGTTTGGCCATGCTTCATAAAAGCGAACGAATAACCTACTAGATACTAGATACACAAGATCCAGCTGTGGCATTCTGGCGTTTTTCGCACAGCATAAATGCAGGCTCTGTAAAGGTGGATAAAACTGGTGAGTTTCAGGGTTCTGAAAGTAACTAGCATACTAGAGAAATTTGCTTTAAGGTGGGGAAAAGTTAGTGTGGGACTCAGATTTCAGAAAGGGAAAAAAGGGTTCTGCAATTTGGAATCATTACTGATACTTTAACCCAATTCCTCATACTGTAAAATGGGGCAGTATTTCTAAGAGGTGAATCTTCCAGGCCTTGGTGAATGTATTTGTAGACTATGGGGCTCTGGCTACATGAGATTTACTCCTTTTCCACTCCAGAGTGCCATGATTCAACATTTCAGGGGAAGCAGTAGGAACGTAAGGACGAGAAGACATTGAAGCTCCTCTTGAGGACCCACAGAATGGGAAACCTGGCCAGGTACAGGTTATTTCAGATAATCTGTATTTTATTCGCTGAGTAGAATACTCTTCTAATTCTTCTCACGGCTGCCTCTTTTTCATCATTAAATTTCAATTTAAAAAGTCGCCTCAGGGAGGTCTGCCCTAACTACCCTTGTCAGTCCGGCCTCCCCACCCTGTCCTCCTGGGGACGTTATCACAATCTGAAATTGCTTATTGTCTCCTCGTTACATTGAGGCTTTCTCAGGCGGCAGCCACGTCTCTTTCACTACCATAGGATCTGCTCCAGAATAAGCACTTGAGAACCATTTGTGGCAATAACTCATTCTTGCCCTCTAAGAATTTGTGACTAAAACCCTGTGCATGGAGCTCCAGTTCCTGTCTCTGCAGTTGACTCGCACTGAGGTCTTGAGCATTTCGCTTAGCCATCTCTGCATCAGTTTCCCCACTGATAAATAAGAACATCAGAAAGAGAAGTGAGGTTGGGGTGCCTTGGTGGTTCAGTCCGTTAAGCGTCTGACTTCTGATTTTGACTCAGGGTCATGGGATGGAGTCGTCATCCCCCACCCCCTCCGCATTCAGTGGGGATTCTGCTTGGATTCTCTTTCTCTCCCTCTGCCCTGCCCCTTGCTCATGCTCTCTCTCTAAAATAAATAAAATCTTTAAAAAAAAAAAAGGGAAAAAGAAAGAAGTGAGGTTTTTGCCTAGAATGAAGAGACGGTGGAGAGGAAAGGAGTGAAAGTGTAGCAGGGGAGTGCTGGATTAGAGAGCAGAAGAGCCTCACTGGCCTTTCTGCTAACAGGAAGATGTTTGGCCTCACTTCCTCATCTGCAGAATGCAGAGTCTAATCCCTGCCTCCTCTTACAGGGATGTTCTGGGGATCAGGTGAGATAATGTAGCAGAAAGTGCTTTGTAATTTGTGGAGTGCTTTACAAATACAAGATATTCTGTTATTAAATTCTAGACTTTAAAATGGAGCCTGATTGTAACACCATTGCCGGGATCCATGCTGCGAGAGTGTGTTAAAATGAGGCCCATTGGGTATATGTGGGGACCCCTGTTATGGGTAAAGACAGACCTGCTTGATACCAACTATCTTGTAATGAGTTGTGTAATGGTGAGCCATCAGTGTATCCTCAAAGATTGAGGGCTTTGAAAGAATTGCTTAAAGTAGTCACAGAATATAAAATTGATGCTTAACCCACCCTTCCGGAGGATACATAGGCCAGATCTGCAATTAATAACTTTCACAAGAGGATTTGAGGGAGTTGAAGTAAAACAGGGACTTTCATAGTCTAAGCGTTACCCAAGAAAAACTAGTAGCAAGCAGCAAATCCCCAGAAAAGTCTGTCTGAGCCACACTTAACACAAGCCTTCTAGTGGGTCAGTTAGGAGACCGAGGGGCTTGGAGAGAGAGGCCCGGTGGTGTGGTGAGAGCCTGGCTTACGTCTCCGGGCCCCACTGTTGACCTGGAGCGAGGCATTTGGTGTGCCTCCAGTCCCTCATCTGTAAATGAGGGTCATAATAGTAACCAGCCCCATGGGGTTGTTGGGAGGATTACATAAGTTATATATATAAATCACTTAGAACAATGCTTGTCAGATAAGTTTCCAAGAATTAGTTTATTTTTTGTACTGGTTTTATGTTCATTGTGACAATCTGGAGTCACCCATTGGGTGACTCCAGTGCTCATTAAGTAAATTTTCAAGTTTTAAAGACTGCCTTCCCATTATTGGACTATTGTGCTCCTTGTTAAGATGAGAATAGAACCCACGTGTTTTTTCCATTTGGAAATCTATTATGTGTATGTCGAAAACGAATAATATTTTCCCACCCCGTGCATGTGCCGGTACTGATCGTAGCATCTGTAGGAAGCGTACAAAGGACAAGAGACCACGTCCCCACCGTGGTCCGCTCCTGCCTCTGCGCGAGGCTGTGGAGGACACTAAGCGAATCAAAAGGCTATTGATGACGATGCTGTGGAACGAATAGGTTTTTGTTAGTTTGCCGTTTCTGAAAATACTCAGCTAGAAAATACTCTGAATTATTCAAGAAATTATGTCACTCAGCTTTGCTTTCCACAGTCTGAAGATAAATTATTTTCCTTGTTGCCTCCGTTTTTACCACCTACAAGTGGGCCGTTCCACGCTGGCCCGCTGAGGGGAGGCTGGATGCCGCGGGGAGGCTGGATGCCCGGGGAGGCTGGATGCCCGGGGAGGCTGGATGCCGCGGGGAGGCTGGATGCCGTGGGGCCAGATGTCCCTCCCCACCCCGCGGAACCGCGCTGCCTGGCTCCTGAAACCGGCACGTGTACCTTGAGTTCCTGCAGGAGCATTTCAATTACATTTTATTCATTAACTTAATATAAAAGACGTGAAGTCCTCTATGCTTCTAACACGAAGGCCATTTATGCTTCCCGTGGTAACGGGGGAGCGCAAAGGAAATTCCTGCCCGCCTGCCCCTTCGCTCCCTTCCCCCAAATCATGGTCTGTTACGGTGAAATCTGAGAAAAATCCTGAATTAGGGCCTTTGGTTGGGAAGAGTCCTTGGCTCAGTAAGTAAACTCAGGTCACGCAGCACTGGAACTGTCATAGACACCGAATGTGTTAGATGAGCGTTAATCAGTAAGTCTTCTCGTGTTATTAATAAAAGTTAAACTTCTGTCAGACGGCCACACTAAATGTCCAGTGTGTCAGACAGCTTGGCTGCCAGTGCTTTAGACAGGAATCACGATAAAAACGATGGGATTTTGTTTTGTTTTTAATATTCTCAAAGGTGGTTATTTTAGGCATTTTCAGACTGAAGATACACATGCAGATGGGGGCTTATGTGGGCAGGCTCGAAAACCATGGAATTGAAAATCTTTTTTTTCAGTAAAAAATAAAATCATGGAATTTGTCACATTCTGAAATCAGTTTCTTTTTACAAATCTTGGCTCTGAATAGGATTATCTTCTCTCTCTTTGGGCAAGGAAATAGTGGTGTAGGTAGTTGTTAAATAAGGGTGAAAAGACCATTTATCACCCTGAATAAACAGAAATCAGGTTCTAAAACCAGATTGAAAGAAGGAAATTACATCACACTTTTAAATAAGGAAGCGCTGGGCAGAACTGGATGAGTTGTATGACAAAAATGTGCCCCTCCTCCTCTTGTGGATTGCTTTTGAGATTTATTAATGAGACCTGCTGGAAGGTAAGCACTTCCAGGTTACTGTCATAAGGTAGCTTGGTATTTAAAAAAAAAAGTTCCAAAGTGACTTTCCTCAATCCAAAGTCATGTGATTTCACCTTAATAAAGCATGTGTGGTATGCTTTTTTGGTGTAACCTTTTTTGTTTTGCTTAAGGAAAGCGACCTTAAATTTAGCAACAAAAACAGTGAGTGCGGAAGGAATGGTGTGGAAGAGAAGGTGAAATTCATTATTTTCAGAAAGCTCTCCCCTGGTTGCTTAAGTGAATGTACAGTAATAGAAACCAGTTTAGAAAGTTACATTGTTAACCACTTAAGCTTCGAGTTTTTACCCAGTCTGCAAACCGTCCACTTCAGATTTTGGAAACCAGTGTAATGAAAATCTCTCGCCTGCTCCTTACCTACACTTGTCACATTATTGTCATCGGGAGGTGTCCACCCACGTTCGGTGAATCCTGTAGCTCCTCACTGATTTACGGGAAACGTGAGTCTGTCATGTCAGTACTTTTTAAAAGTGAGATGAATATTTTCTCAATATCCATTTAGTAAATATTTATCAGAAACGAACGATGCCAGGATCTACACAGGAGGGGGGGGGGGAGAAAGTCCTGTCCAAAAAGATTTGGAGGATGGGCAAGGAATCGGGGCATGGCACGAAATAACCCAAGAACATGGGGACCCTGTGCGGCTTTTCAGCAGGGAGCCAAGTAGAGGACAAGGTGGTGTGACAGATGGCCTCCAAGGAAAAGGTGCATTCTAACAGATGAGGGGAAAAGAGAAGCAAGAGCTTGAAAAGGTGGACCAGGGCCTGCCTTGTTAGAGAGGCCTTAAGGCCAGCCTGCAGAGCTTAGAAGCGTTTGAAGGTGTTTGAGCAGTGGAAGATCTGAATTTGCGCTCCAGTTCAGGAATATGGATCTGGTCCTGGTGTGCAGGGCAGGGTCAGGTCTCTTCAGACCCAGGGCAGAGCGGTGCCCGTGAACAGAAGGAAGAGAGGTTTGAGAAGCAGTGTAGAAATAGGCTATGGAACTGGGTGATTGAATGGACACCTGTTGTAACTCAGGTTATTAAAAATGGTGCCTGTAGGAGAAGCAGGATCCTCGCAGACCCTGAACTGGCTTGGGAAGGGGGAGGGGGTGTGAAGTAACTGACGGAGTTCGGTTTGTAGCGTGGCAGATGCCAGAGGACCGTCCAAGTGGAAAGATAATCACCAGACAATAGGAAATGCAAAGTGGAAGCTTGAGCCAGGGCTGGAGTCGAGATTCAGAGATTGAGGAGCTGTCTACGTAGAGTTGAAGCCGTAGAAGTGGATCCAAACTCAGGGAGCCCGGTGGGGGAGGGGAAGCTGCAAGGAGAGCAAATCCAAGGACAGCCGCAAGAAACAGATGGTCTTAGGGGATGTATTTTTTTGTCTTGAAGTTTTAAAAAAGTGATGTTAGTAGGGAACGGTAGTTCACATCTGGGATCGGTATTTAACTGCATTTTTGACAGTCTAAAAAGGCTAAAGGTCAGTTGATGAATTTTAGGGAAGTTCTTTTGCCCAAGGTCGTTCTGATCCTGTTCGACACCAGACTGCCTGGGTTCACATTTGCTCTCACAGTTTGCATTTCATAACAGAATACCATCTTGTGCTGAGAGATACTGATTTCCCCACGTAGGGCTATTTTTGCAGTTGCTTTCCTAATGAATTGTCAGGTAGAGCTGGCTTTACAGTTGACACAGAAACAAAAATTGAAACACTGCAGCATTAGTGAAATTTCCCTGGAGCCGTGGGTTTCTTTTTAACTTGATGCTGGCTGTGCCGATTTTTCCGGAGGAGGGTGCATACTGCAGACCTGGGGAGTTCTGAGAGAGGCGTGGGAGAGCAGCAGGTGGCTTCCTGCCTCGGCTGGCATTCCCGCGAACACGCCTGAAACACTGCTTCCAAACCTACGGCAGGTCACCCTTCCGCAGCCTGTCGTTGGAAGTTATTTTCCAAAAGAGAACATGCAGTTATGTTTCTCTCCTTGCTTCTCCCATGCAAGCAAGTAGGAAGTTCGGACAGTTTCATAACACGTCCCATTCACAATTCCCCATTGAAATGTGGAGGCAGGTCACCTTCAATGAATACACAAAGACACTATTGTGGTCAGAAGTGAGCTGGCTTAGTGAACACAATTCTTTTTATACTAAAAAAATTTTTTTTCTTAAAGCTAACAAGTAGGTGATGGAAACAATGAATAAAAAATAACTTTCTAGAACGTATACATAATTTTAAGGGGCCATCGAAATGTGAGTTTAGAATTCCGAGGCCATTCCAAGCAGAGGCGATAGTTACACAATCATTCTGTTGAAAGCTAAGATTTAGATTGCATTAGGAGGCTGACACGCAGTAATTACGAGGAGCACTTGCTGGCCTGCAGACAGGTGGGGGTTGGGCCTCCAGGATCCCCCGCAGCATTTTCCTGTAATCTGGATGAGGGATCTCCAAACGTGTGCTTTCAAACTACTTAAATACCATATTCTTCTTCCTATCTTGGCCTTTCGTTTTTACATCACCACAGATACTTTCCCTGTGGTCTTGCCTGTGCTTGTTGGGTGCTGGGGGGGAAGCGCCACATACCACCAGGCCAAGTGCCTGGAGGGAGCAGCGAGCAGTGTGTTCTAAAAATGTTTCTTTGTTTTTTTCTTAAGTTTTCTGTAGCTTTCCTTAATCCAGGTAAAGTAAAAACACGTGTGTTTCATTTCAAGCTTCTGAAGACCAAAAATAAAAAATAAGACTTCCAAATAGCTTAGATTTCTTAAATGGTGGGGTCCCCCCCACCCCGTTCTTAATCGTATATCTTTGAGAGACTGATCCCAGGAAAAGAACACTTGACTATTTGAAATACTATTTGAAACCTGTTTGAGTCTCTGCCTCATGTATCAGAGCAGCTGGCTTTGGGAGGGTAAAAAGCTAGGACCAGTAACGGCCCCATCTTCCCTTTGTCACTGCAACATTACTCTCTCTCATTTGTGTCTGCGTCAAAAACAGCACTTGCGGAGTGTTTTTAATCTGTAGCTAAAAAAAAAGACCCCGTGCTCTATTCATCGTGTGCGTTCAGGTGGTCCTGACGGTGCTAAGAATTCGATGGCGCTCGGTCCTTGAGCACTTGCTGTGATTCACGATTGAGACCTAGCCTCTCTCCTGGACTCCCAGTCTCGTGGGTGACAGATCTGTCCATAAAACCAATGACCTGTGTAGCCCTTCCGCCGTCCCCTGCATGCACGTCGCACTCAGCTGTGTCGCCCCCAGTGCTCAGCACACCGCCCGGCTCCGGGCGGCTGTACCCCTGCCTGGGGAGAGCGCGAGACAGCGCTCGGAAGCGGCTGTGCACATCCCAGAAGGGGTCAGTGTTACCCAGACAGTTGACAGATCATGTCCTAGTGTCCGAAAGAAAAAAGCCTCCCCTTGCTCTAAGGAAGCGTGACTCTCTGAAGAGAGCAGAGATGGATGCTAGTGGACACCTCGAGAAAGAAGGTGTGGGGCGGGCTCCTGGTCGACTCCAGACACGGACCACCTGGTGAGGAAGAGGGTCCTCACACCGAGGACGTCCTAGAGTAAGAAAAGGGCACTTACTTAGCCTCCGTCACCCTTGCCTTACAGCGAGGCGTGAATCCCGAGGCACTTCACGCAGGAGAATGTGAAGAATGTGCCTGTAAGTGTGTCTTTCAGCGGAAGGAGGACGCTGTCCCAGGCCTCTGCTGAAGCCCGCAGCCTTGCAGAACTTGATTTTTGCAGGATAATGGAAATGAGGATCTTCGTATCTATTTCTTTATTCTCGAGGAGGTAGTAACTGGAGAGTTTGTCCTCGTGGGGTAACGCGGCGCCACGGTACAGTCTCCGGCGCGGTGGCAGCGCTGGGGGTTAGCGGATGCCGGTCCTGCAGGACTGAATACAGTGATTTCTGAAGTGACCCGGTGGGCTTAGGGGACCGGGACCTCCGTGCCCACTATAACCGCACTCTGGAAGGTCGGGTCGTAGGACGTTAGAGAGCGGTGTGCGCTTTGGCCAGCGAGTGGGATTTGTCGTGCAGGTGTTGGGCTGCCATCGGAGATCTGCTTTTGCTCTCCGCGGATTATTCCTCACTTAGCCGCAAACATTTCAGAGCTTTGATTAGTACTCGCCCCCCCCCCATTGTTCTCAGTGTCTGCATTTAAGTGCCATCCTGAGAAGTAAGGATGAGTTCATCCCGAAAGGTCGGGATTGAGTGAACATCTATAACTAAATTTTTCTTTCCCACATCCCCCCAGATTCTCTGCTGTTAGCTCTGTGTGGCTATTTGTGAATTGTTTATTCTCTCGTCTCTTCTCTGTCCCGCACCCGCAGGGAATGCGAGCTACTGGTTGACCGCAGATCCCCAGGCCTCACAAGTGTGGAGACCTCCCAGAGTCAGACACCATGTCCACGGCGGGAGTTGCTGCTCAGGAGATTAGAGTCCCATTGAAAACTGGATTTCTGCACGATGGCCAAGCCATGAGGACCGTGAGGACCTGCTGGGGCAGCCGCAGTGAGTTTGAAAAGTAAGCGCAGGGCAGAACGGCCCTGAGACCTCTAAGCCCGTGATGGTAAGCTGAGATCGAGAATACGACGGCTCCTTGGTCATGACCGAGATGTTTTTCCTTTCCTTTCAGTCACTTTTTGGACATTGACCCCATCACCATGGCCTACAGCCTCAACTCTGCGGCTCAGGAGCGCCTCACGGCTCTTGGTACGTGTCCTGGAAACCCCAGCGGGGCCGCGCTTGAGGGCAGTCGGCCGTGGGGCTGGGCCTGGCTGGCCCCGGCCGGTCCTCCAGCACCGCGCTGAAGTGAGGAAGCCGCCCGCACCGTGTCCGGCGGGAGCCTGACCCCTGGTGGCAGCCTGACCCCTGCTCGCTCTCGAGCCACCCCGCCTTCGCCCTGAGTCACCGGTGCCCTGACGAGACCTGTGTGTGCAGGTGTGAGCTTTCACGGTCCGTGAGCTCCGATGCCAGCTCCGATCCGCTTACAGCTTTTAGGGACCTCGGAGGAGAGCCCTCGTCTCTCCCAAGTATCGGCTGCGCATCCGAGGGAGATCGAGTAGTGTCCACGTGGATACAGGACTTAGGAAAGCGTGTGATGTGCCGTGTGGCCCGTGTGACGGGGACACTGTGTTCCTTGGATTTTTGTCAGGAGCACCTAGCACGTCGACGCTCTCCTAGCGTCACGATGGGCTAACGGTGCGGACCCGGTGTCGCCTCGCTCACTCCCTGCCTGCCTCGTGTCGCCACATCTCTTACATGGCCGGGCTGGTGTGGTGCGGTCGCCACGTAAATTACACGCTGCTCGTCGTCTGCGAGTTTTGCACACGTCACAAAACCTGCCGAGATGTGTGGGTGTGCGCCGCACACATGTCCGAGGGAGATGGCAGAGATAACTCGGTCTTTGAACCGGATCACGGGCATGAGCAATCCTCTGGCCCTAATTACACCTGGGCCGCCCCACGGGGGTTCTCAGGGCGGCAGCCGCCGGTGGGCGCTGCCTTGGCACAGAGCCGTGGGCGCAGGGAGCCGGGCTCGGCCTCGCGCGGGGGGGGCAGAGCACGGCGCGGGTCCTCGACTGACCTTCTCGTTCGTTCCAGGGCACGCGGCGACATGCGGTCCGAGGAACGGCAGCCACTTGGCAGAAAACGGCCCCGCTCAGAAGCCCAGCCTGGCCCCCCTTCTCGTCCCCCCGGGCGAAGACTTGGGGCAGCGCGAAGAGGAGCGAGTCGTGTGTGGTTTTAGGAAGCTCTCCGTGAACGGGGTCTGTGCGTCTCCTCCTCCGCTCACACCCATAAAGAGCCCCCCTTCCCCCTTCCCCTGCGCGGCCCTCTGTGACCGGGGCTCCAGGCCCCTCCCGCCGCTGCCCATCTCTGAAGACCTCTCCCTGGACGAGACGGACTGTGAGGTAGAGTTCCTCACCAGCTCGGACACGGACTTGCTCCTGGAAGACTGTACGCTCTCAGGCTTCAAATACGATGTTCCCGGCAGGCGAAGCTTCCGTGGGTGTGGACAGATCAACTACGCCTATTTCGATACCCCGGCTGTCTCGGCCGCGGACCTCAGCCAGGCCCCTGATCAGACCGGCGGGGTGCAGAATTCAAACCCTCCTCCGCCCCAGAGCCACCGAAGATTAAGGAGGTCTCATTCGGGACCAGCTGGATCCTTCAACAAGCCAGCCATAAGGATATCCAGCTACATACACAGAGCCTCTCCGAACTCCGATGAAGACAAACCCGAGGTTCCCCCCAGGGTGCCCATACCTCCTAGGCCAGTGAAGCCGGATTACAGAAGGTGGTCAGCGGAAGTGACTTCTAGCACCTACAGTGACGAAGACAGGCCTCCCAAAGTGCCACCAAGAGAACCTTTATCCCGGAGTAACTCCCGCACACCCAGCCCCAAAAGCCTCCCGTCTTACCTCAATGGGGTCATGCCCCCTACGCAGAGCTTTGCCCCTGATCCCAAGTACGTCAGCAGCAAAGCCCTGCAGAGACAGAACAGCGAAGGGTCTGCCAATAAGGTCCCGTGCATTCTGCCCATCATTGAAAATGGGAAGAAGGTTAGCTCGACACATTACTACCTGCTACCTGAGAGACCACCGTACCTGGACAGATATGAAAAGTTTTTTCGGGAAGCAGAAGAAACAAACACAGGCGCCCAAACCCAGCCACCGTCTGCTGACTGCGGTGTCGTCTCAGCCGCAGAAAAGCTGGACTCAAAACCAAAACTGGATCTCGGTGGCCACGTGAAGCGCAAACATTTGTCCTATGTGGTTTCTCCTTAGGCTCTGGGGTCGTGGTTCAGCAGGGGCTCCCTAGGAGCCAATGGCTCCCAAGCCACTTTCCCGTTTGGTTGAGGTTCACGGGGAAGTGGTTCAGGTTGAAGAATCAAATAGTTGAAGCCTCCGTCTTAGAGAGAAGGGGTCAGAGCAGCCGGGAGGCGCTCTCATGCCGAGAAGCCCCGAGTTTGTTGGCGTTGGAGGAAAGTCTGCTCCAGCCCGGAGTGTAAGCTGTGCGGATGGGGAGGGGCGGCTGGGGAACCTTGGACATGTGTAGACATTAGAGACCTGTAGACGCCTGTGGCCTAACCACAGGCCATAGTCACTGGGTAACCAATTAGTTGCTGCCTTAGAGTAACATATATTCAGAATGATAAAACAAGCTGGAGAACGAGTCCTGACCGAAAATTGAGCAAAATGGAAGAAAACACAGTATTGTTTAAATCGGAATCATAAAAAAACAAAAACAAAATTTTTGCTTAGTCAGTTTGCAAGGGTCTGGCTCTCGGGCCCGTGAAGTTCTGTCTCCTTTATTTCCACAATCACCTGTGCCACCGAGGGCAGGCCGCACATCCGTCCGTGACTCTGCCTGCCCCGTGTAAACACCGTCCCGGGGCCTGGGTCCCTCCGGGTTCTGCCTTCTGCTCCGTCAAGGGGAGGTTGGCCGTGTGCTCAGCTGCTGTTTTCACCTGTGCACGCATGTCTCACACATGAGACATGAGAAATGAGAAGATACCAGAATCCGTACATGATTTTTCCTGACAATTTCTGCTCCGTTCTGCCTGCTGGTGTGGCCCACTGTGGTGCGGGCCTTGCAGCCGCGGGGGGGGGGGGGGGGGGG
>NW_024425786.1:5573852-5620550 GCF_017311325.1 Ursus maritimus | reverse complement strand
GGGCACATTTGACTCCCATGGAAAAGCAGGCCGTTCGCCCGTGTTCAGGAGGTCCATTTTAAGCAGTCGTGAAACAGTGAGCTGTGTGACTGAGAGTCACTGGAGGGCGTGTGTTGTGTTTTTGTGTTGGTGTTTTTTTGTTTTTGTTTTTTTTTTTAGACTGTATTAATAAACAAATACAACACAAGCTGGCCTTGTGTTGCTGGTTCCTATTCAGTATTTCCTGGGGATTGTTTGCTTTTTAAGTAAAACACTTCTGGCCAATAGCACAGTATGTCTTAATAGCACAGGTCATGTCAGCATCTTCCTGCCTTTGAGACTCTCCGGGCCGGCCGCTTCACCTGGACTCAGTGAGAGCCGCAGCGTGCGCTGGGGTTTCTGCGTGCTTCGACGTCGGGTCTCGTACAGATAAGCACAGAGACGGTGCTCGCTAACAGGCACACTATGACGACGTTCTCTTAACAGTTAAACAAGCTGTTTACAGTTTAAACTGCTGAATATTATTTGAGCTATTTAAAGCTTATATTTTAGTATGAACTAAATGAAGGTTAAGACATGCTTTAGAAAAATGCACTGATTTCTGCATTATGTGTACAGTGTTGGACAAAGGATTTTATTCATTTTTGTTGCATTATTTTGAATATTGTCTTTTCATTTTAATAAAGTTATAATACTATTTATGACACCGTTAACCACGTTTCTTGCCTAAACTCTTATAAAGTCGATGTCTCAAATACGTTGACAAGCATGGCCCTCTCTAAGCACAAGGGAAGATTTTTGACAGCTTCCTAAATGCTTGAAATTTACTGTGCTTTCCTAAGATAAGTCATTTGAGCCTTATACATATGCATAGTGAAAGCAGGCTGTTTGTTTTCACCTTTAACAGTTCAGAGAGGGGACTTGAACTGATGCTGGGGTGTTACCGTCACAACAGGTGCTGCCTGGGGAGGGGCATGCCTGTCAGGGGGAACATATAGGAGAAATCCGCTCTCAGACTTGATGGGACTCACACAGAGTTTCAGGATTAGGTGTGGATTGTCGTGGGCCCTTTGGGAAGCTCTGCTGCTTGTCTGATGTGAGGTCCCCAGAGGAACCCCAGCCTGCCACGGCCCCTCCCCCCACCCGGAGAGGACAGGCTGCTTCTCACAGCTTCTGGACCAGGAGGAAGTGGGGCCCCTGCGTGTGAGGACACCTCTCCAGTGCCGCGGGGCCCTGTGCTCAGCTCTCCCCTCTCCTGGGCCCTCTCACCACTTTGCAGGCTCCTGGGCAATGGTGAAGCTCTCCGTGACCTTGACAGAGCCCCTGCATGTGCTTGGTATCCTCCAGAGTCAAGAGTGAGGGCTCGGAGGTCAGTGAGCCGGGCGGGGAGTCCACCTCTACCTCTAGTTATGCGTTGGGTAGATGCTTTAACGTCTCTGTCCTTGGGTACAATAGGGGCGGGGTGTCCTGAGACCCACGATAGGGAATTCTCTGCGACAACTGCGTGTAAAACCACAGCCGCTGGTGCGTGCATGGACTTTGAGGTCAGTGGTTACTCGCTATGCCCTGACAGGTACTATTTCTGACATTTTACAGAGGGAGAAACGGGCTTGGGGAGTTGGTTCAACAGACATTTGTTGGGGAATACCAACCACATTCTAGGTCCTGGGAGGTGGGCATATCCTCTGCCCTCTAGAATTTTTTTTTTTTTAAGATTTTGAGAGCATGCATGAGAGGGGGGAGGGGCAGAGGAGAAGCAGACTCCCCGAGGAGCAGGGAACCCATTTCAGGGCTCGATCCCAGGACCCTGGGATCATGACCTGAGCCAAAGGCAGACACTTCACTGACTGAGCCACCCAGGCACCCCTGCCCCCTCGAATTTAAAGCAGTCCCTCATTACAGTTTGAGGTGAGCGCCAACAAGGAGTGAGTGGTACCATAGGGAACAAAGGGGCTCTACTCTCTAAGGAGGCAAGATGCAAGGGTCAGACCCTAAGCTGAAGGAGGTGGAGTGAATAGGGAGGAAAAGCCAAGGAAACAATTTACATGTGAGCCCCTGAGACTGGAAAGAAAAGGCTGGCGTCTTCCATAAGCCAGAAGCTGTGGCAGCAGGAGGATGGGCACTGGGCAAGTAGGGACCACTCAAAAGATGTAGGCAGGGGAGCGACAGGATCTGATTGGTCTTAAAAAGATGACAGTGGCTGTTGCACGGGAAACAGATTGGAAAGAAGCCACAGAGGAAGGCAGGGATGTCAGGACGGGGAGGTGTCAGGACCTGGAGAGACAAGGGGACAGGGGAGATGTCAGGACCAGAGATGGAGAAAACTGGCTTTGAGAGGTCCTTCGAGGTAGAAGCAGCGGCTTGGAGATCTTAGGTGGGACAAGCCCAGGGGCACGTGGTTCTGGCACCCCACCCCCCACTTCTACCCCACCCCCTGTGTGAGCTCCACCAGCCCCCAGGGGTGCCGGGACAGTCCCAGAGAAGTGAATGGAGCACTCCCACTGATCTTTATCTGCATCTCATATTTTTTGCCTTTTTTCTTTCCCCCCTCCATTGCCTTTCCTTGTATTGTGGTCAAGACCATCTTTTTATCTTTTTTTTTTTTTTAAGATTTTTTTATTTCAGGGAGAGAGCGTGGGGGCAGAGGGAGAGAGAGAGCGAGAATCTCAAGCAAACTCCCTGCTGAGCGCAGAGCCCAAGGTGGGCTCAGCCTCACGACCCCGAGACCATGACCTGAGCCGAAATCAAGAGTCGGCCACTTAACGGACTGAGCCACCAGGCGCCCCAAGCCCCTCTTTAATTAGCTCCACATTTGCTTCCCTCTGAACCTTCATGTTTTTCCTTGATTTTGCAAGAATACCCTTTATCCCTATCTTTTCGTGCAACCAAAAGCGCCTCGCCGTGGTGTGAATGCTACACACCTACAAAGCTGTCCAGAGCACCAGCTCAGTCCTCACCCCGCGCCCGGAGCCAGTGGGACTCGGGAGTGTACTTCCGGCCCAGGCCTGCGGAGGCCTGTACTAAGCTGTGCTGAGACCAGCCGCAGGGGGAATCAGCTGTTAGGGGCCACTGGATGCCCTGTGATTAGGCAGGTACTATCTAGTGACAAAGTACTGTCCTCAACTCAGGAAATGCGGGCTCCAGTCAACCTCCCACATCCGATGCAAAGGATTCCCTTAGCTTCCCTGAGCCCCACGGTCCCCTCAAAGTGAGACCAGGCCCCAGCAGGCCCAATACCACACAAACCGCAGGGATTTATTATTAGGGACTGTCTCATGGCGGAGAGCAGATGCTAAGGTCAAGAGGACTCATTTATCAGTCGACTCAAAATGCAGATAATATTAAATATGACGTCTTACCAGGCTGCAATAATCGATTATGTGTTGCCTATCTTTTTTAAATGCCACGTGCTTGTTTATATGTTGCTGATGTCTCTAGGGTCTCTAGGGGTATCTTAACTATGTAATGAAGAGAACTTTCCTTAAGAGGGTGTCTCTTTGATGCTAGGGGCCCTGTTCCAAAAAAAGAGGCCGACAGATTCTTCCAGAGTATTTCATACTTGGAGAAAAGAGCACTGCATCCCTCTGTGTACTGGCTCAAGTATCAAAATATATATTAAGTTATTCTCTATTGCAGTTCTTAATTTCATCACCTAATTTGTAGTTTTGAGGTACATGGAGACTTTCTCTTAAAAATAAGCTCCCAGCATGGTTATTTCATACCCGGTTTGTTTGCTTTTTTATTTTGTAGTAATTATAGACTCACAAGAAGTTTCAAACTTGCAGAGAAAGATGCCCTGGACCCATTACCCAGATTCCCCCAAAGATAACATCTCATGAAATTATAGTCCATTATCAAAACCAGGAAATGGACGTTGTCACAATACTCAGATGCAGTATTTTGTTTAGAAAGAGTTCCTATCAAAATGGACTTGGGTCCCACTTTTTTAAATTAACTTAGAAATTAGTTCTGGCATTCTGTTAGGCATTTTATGAAAAGCTAATAAAGCTTTAAAAATAACATTGCCGTGTAAATATTTATACATTATGCTAATGGTAATTGAGGAGATAAAGCTGATGCATGTTAACTTTGATCGGCCAAGATTTTCTGCAAGATTAATTTGCGTGAGCACCACTAAAGCTATGCCTTCAAACCTGGGGGTCCAGGAATGGTTTCCCAGAGCCTTGAGGTGCCACAACTTTGAAATGTGTAACAAAGCAAGAGGTGAACTGAATCTCTAAGCTGGTACTAAAGGTTTGAGCTGACCTTGTCTTTAGAAAATAAGTCTGGTGCAAACTACGGTACAGAGACTAGTTTTCTTTGCAGACCAGACCATTTGACAAATGTTCTGGTCCTTCTGCCCTCCGCATGCGAATCGTACACCTTTTAAGAGAAGTTTTTGGGTCTTATTTGGGGGAAAGCAGAGAGGAGAGAGGGGAGAGGGGAGGAGAACAGGGAAGAAGGTCCGAATGTGCCTGAACTTGGTGAGCCTTGCCTTTTATTCCTTGTGACAGAATGAAATAACATGACGTAGGCACGTCTAAGGCAATTGGAGGGTGTGAATTTTCAGGCTCGCTTTTCCCTTGAATGTATCGAACTTCAAGAACCTTCTGCCTAAGCCACCAAGAATCTGTGAGTGGAGCGTGTTGAAACAAGCTCACCCCGGCTTTCATGTTACCTGCCCAGAACTCAGAGTGGCACACAGACCTGGTGTGTCTGACTTTCTGTATCTGAGGAAACCCTTCGCATCAGAGCAGCCCTGTAAAGCGTGCCTCAATGTCCCCGCCACCTGGCAACAGAGGGGGTTTGAGGATGGGGAGGGAGCTGGGGACCGTCGGAGGGACTCTTCTGGGTACTAGTTTCACCTGCTAGGAAGAGAGCCGCCATCAGGCTGTTGGGCTTAAGTGTGTCTCCCCAGGGCGGTCAGCCCTTGCCCCGTGATTCCCGAAAACTGCCAGGAGCCCTCAGCGGGTCAACCCGGAACAAGTTCACTAACACAGCACCCATGACCGTGCATAAATCTGCCCCCACTCCCCCCACACACACTCAGTAAAAAGGCCCGGTGGAGGAGGCCATTCGTTGTAACCAGGGGACCAGCCCTTGGGAGTGTTCCTGTGTCCCTCAGCGTGACTTTGTGGCCTCATGGAGAAAGGCAGCCACTTCGTGCCTTGGAAGTAACTTTGGATCCATGTCAAATAAACATCTTAATCACATGCTGCATGCATATTTCTTCATTTTTACAGTCATGAGGGTTGAGCCCAGTGCCTCCCCCCGGGACTGCCTGACTTCTGTACCCTCCCCTCTTGTGTAAGGCGGGATGAGTCTGTCTTTCTGGCCTGAGCCCGCAGCAGCCTCAGCCTCAGGCACCACAGCTCACAGGAAGCCGCACTGTGCCCCCGATCGCCAGCCACCTCGTGCGCTTGCGTGAACTGGTGTTCTCGTTTACGCGGCCCCTGCTTAGTAATCGATCAAAGTTCTCGGCGGAGCAGAAGCTTGGACAGTTCCCGTAGCGCGGGGAGGCCCAGGCGCCGGCTCACCAGCGCCCAGCTGCACAGGGAACGCACGCACCCACAGCAGCCCAGACGCATGATAAGACTTGTCTGCACATCATCCCGGCCCGGGAGCCTCTAATTACACGTCTGGGGCTTGCAGGAGCCCAGGTGGCCGGGCTCACATGATCGCAGAACTGTGAAGATAGCGCGGGCCGGGTTCTCACTGCCTGCGCAGCCGGGTGGGGGAGGCACCTCCGAGCCCCGTGCGTCACTTCAATACAAATTACAATAACCGCATTCCAAAGACAACAAGAGCCCATTTAACCGGGCAGTTCCTTCTTCCCAAAGCGTTGCCACGGTTTTATCTTCCCATCTACCTTTTCAGCTGTTCCATCTTCAACCTCCCTCCTGCCCCCTGACCTGGGAGAGCTACTTGGCACGGCCGCAGAATCGGTATGCAAGAGAGCCCAGCTTCGGGTCCCCAGGCCGCGGGGTCTGCTCCACACAACGTAGCTCCGGCCCGTGGGGTGTCTTGTGTGACGGAATTCGGGCTGATCTAACTTGCTTGCAGCTGTCCTTAACAGTATCCACAGCCCCCAGTTATCAGAGACTCGTCTCGTGCCGGGCGTTGTGCGGGGCGCCCCAGTGCGCGGGGGTTGTGACACCATCAGATCGGCCTTGGAACCAGGAGACCCGGCTTGAAAGGAAACGCACCTGTCCAGAGCCAAGTGAGAAAGTCACCGTCATCGGGGCCCGGCAGTGGCTCCCCGAGGAAAGCCGTGCTGTGGGAGAGCGTGTAACAACACAACAGTTGTTGATTCTGTCCTTAATCAGCTGTGTAGGAGGATTCTGAGGACCGCAGCCAGAAATCTGTTTTTGTTTTTTGTTTTTGAAGACACATTTTTTTTTCTTCCAAGCTTCACGAATGCTGAATCAGTCCGATTGTTCCTTTTGCAAGAATCCACAAATTTTAACAGCGATAAATAGATCGCCATTTGTCATCTAGTCATTGATAAGGATCTCATAAGGAAATTGATTTACCAAACTGAAATTCTTATTTCAAATGCTTTTCTCCAAAACCTTCTCTATCAGTCCGTAGACAACTTCGATCCACGTCGTTTTTTTTCTTAAAGCATATTCCTAAGGATTCTATGTATGCATTAATTACAAAATGTTTTCTGGACACAGAGCTTTCTCTGAACAGCCTTGGTATAGGCAAAAAGAGGTGTTACCACCCACCGGCACGCATTATAATTCTGTCCTTGCTTAATCCCCGCCCAAATGCCCATTTCCATCTATACAAACTCATATTATTCTTTCTGAATCATACCTAAGTGCCACACCCTGAGGTGCACATAAAACGTGGCCATATTATTTATACACCAGTGTGTACTCACATGGCTGGGCTGACTTAGAAGTCCACTTACGTTTTTCTGGGATTATTTATCACCTTACTTCTCCATTACTGGTTCTGGGTGGGAAATTCCCTGAAAGGTTTTCTTCTAAAATCTGGTAGCCTAATCTTAAGGATATATTTGCACCTCCTTTTCCAGTGACAGATCCTTATGTTGGCAGGTCTCTTTCCTTTAAATTTGAACCTCAACAGAGACAAGCTGCTCTAATTATTCAAATGCAGCACTCTCTTTTATAGCTCACAGCCAGGAATGTACAGGTAAGAGAGTTACGGAGAGTCCGTCGATAGCCTAACACACGGGCCTCCTGCAGCCCTGCTAAGCATCTCCTGAAATCTCCTAAAATCAAGGACCAATCTGTAAGTAAAACACAAAACTGTCTACTGGCATACCAGACTGTTTCCGGAATTAATGAAAGATACAGTGCAGACAGATGCCATATGATGGAGAGATAGGATCAAAGGGAAAGACGAAAATAGTCACAGGACATGACTTCTGTGACAGCCCCTCCAAGAGTTCTGAGAAAAGTCTGCCTTTATGGATACGGGACAGGAAGGAGCCCTGGGGTGGGTGTCAGGGTGATTATCTGGGGACCCCCTTCCAGAGTCCCTGCCAGCCGGCTTCTCCCCCTCTCCCCTTGTGTGAAGCTTTGTCAGGGAGTGTGTGTGTACAATCTGGGGCCTTGGTGACAGAGACACAGCAAGGCCCCCGTTAGCAAGAACTGTCAAGGTGGCGAGCTCCCATCCGGACTACACACTCGATCTGGAAGCATGGCCCTTCCACTTCCAAGCCCATGTAATCAGAACCGGGATCTCCAGACAGGAGAGTGGGGATTTTTAAACACAAGTAGGAGCAGAAAATCAAAAGTCACCAAGCACTTGAGGAAAATTAATGTCAAGAAACGAATACAAGTCAATAAACAGAGACCAGCACCCATGTGAACATTTCACAAGGCAAACAGATGTTAAAATAATCCTCGGAGATTAGACAGAATATTACATCCACAAAAACAGCCTATTGTGAAAAAGAGCCAAGGGACAGAAAATAGGAGGAAAAGTTAAGAGGCATTTAGTATCTGCGAAGACAAGAATAGAGAGTAACATAAAAGAAATACTTAAAACATGTATATTGTAATGTATATAATTATCAGACCAATATGTCGTACACCTGGAACTGATATAATATCATATGTCAGCCGTACACCAATTAAAAATTTAAACAATAATAATAGGAAAAAATTTCCCAGATCTGAACACATGGGTCTTCATACAGAAAGGACCCTCTCATACCAAATAATTTACTTGAAGATAAGACACACCCAGGGGCGCCTGGGTGGCTCAGTAGGTTAAACGGCTGCCTGTGGCTCAGGTCATGACCTTGGGGTCCTGGGATTGAGCCCTGCGTCAGGCTCCCTGCTCAGTAAGGAGTCTGCTTCTCCCTCTGCCCCTCTCCCCAGACACATTTCCCAAAACTGCAGAATACCAAGGATGCAGGAGAAAAAAACTACCTTCCAAAGGGAAAATTGAGCAGAAGTTACCCACAAAGGAGCACACAGGATGCTGGAAGAAAGTGGAGCCATATTACCAAGGTTCTAAGAAACAGTGATTCTGAACCCAGTCTTGTACTCGGCCAAATAAGCATTCAAGTGAAAGGTCAGAATGAAATATTTTGGGCATACAAACCTCAGAAAGTCTGTCATTCTCAGATTGGCTTTCTGAAAGAATTTCTCTAGGATTGCAACACAGCAAAACAAAAAGAATCTAAAGAGGAGGAAGATGTATCCAACGGCCAATGGCGAGCAGAAAAGCCATTAGAGTTTACAGCAAAGTTTAGATCATTTTTTATGCATAACTAAAGAATTAATAATAATGGAGAACTAAGATCCCAGATTAATCCCAGGAGGAAGAGAATGAGGAGGAAACTGAAAACAGATGGAGGTTTTGGTCTTTGGGAGGAGAGGATACGATCGATTAATTGATATTATTGAATACTATTAAATGTACATTATTATAATATCAATAGTATTATTGAATACTATTAAATGCACATAAAAAATTTAGAAGCTTACTTCTACTTCAGGTAGTAGCGAAAAAAACTTGCATCAGGTTAACCATCCTGCCTATGACAATTATAAAGTCACGATAAAATAGTTTTAAAAAACAATGATATGAAGGTAGTGGAGAGTAATCAGTGCGCTGGAAAAAAAGGAATCAAACCAGTGCAGATCCATGTGCAACCAGCTTTCCCCCAAGACAATTCCTTAATTCTCTCAGCGTTCTTGTACGTTCCACTACCTTCATATCATTGTTTTTACAAGAACTCGGGTTCAAGCTGGAAGTGTCAGTCTTATTGGGCTGAAAAGACAGACGTTAGAGTACAGGGTTTCCTGCCAGAGTAGACGGGAATTGAGGGAGGGCAGATCCTGGAAAGGAGGAAGCCCCCAGATCTGTATACAAACATCCCCCAAATCCTTGGCTGAATCCTGGACTGCATGTGCAGGTCACGTCTCCAAGGATCCGGTGGAAAGCAGCAACCGGAAGGCCAGAGGAACTGAGCAGGAATTTCAGCAGCTGCCCAACCGTGAAGACAGAGTTTGGATATCAAGTCCAGCCAAGTTCGAGGTGCTTGGTAAACCCATTGGGCTTTCTACTAAAACCCCAGAAAGAGCATATTTTAGAAGTGAGGACCAAATTCCAAACTGAGGGCAAACCTGAAATAAACACCCTGACAAAGCCTATAACCAAACCACCACAGGATCAAAGTTATCTGCTGGTAATTTATTTACCTTCTAAAACAAATTTTATCACTTTTCAGAGGAAGATGACAGAAACTGTTGTACTACACTATATCATCCACAGTGTTCCGTATATGATAACGATTTATAAGACATGAAAAGAAAGAGAATGCATCTCACAATCGAGAGGAAAAAGCAGTCAATAGAAGAGACCCACAGATAACCTGATGCTGAATTAACAAAGATGCCAAATCATTACCAGAAATATAAAGATTTCACAGGAGGAGTGGATAGAAGGGGTGAAGATATAGGAAATTTTTAGAAGTAATATAGAAAATACAACAAGGAACCAAATGGAAATCTCTGACCTGAAAAATGCGATATCAAAAAATTGTTTTGTTTTGTTTTAGAGGATTGACAGCAGATTGGATGAAAGAATCATAACATGAACACAAAGACAGATGAGTAGAAAGTATTCAACCGACAGCACACAAAAAGAAGAAATGATCCGAAAATTGTCTCTGTTGGGATACTGAGTGAAATTGGATATACAACTTCTAAATCATTTGAAGAAGAAAATGAAACTTTAAAAAAATGATGAATCCAACAAATGGAAAGAAAAAGGGGGAAATTTAACATTAAAAAAATCATGGTAGGGGCATCTGGCTGGCTCAGTACCGCATGCAACTCTTGATCTCAATGTAATCAGTTCAAGCCCCACATGGGGTGTAGAGATTACTTAAATATAAAATCTTTTTTAAAAAATCATGGTAAAAAGTAAGCGAAATAAGTTTACAGGAATAAGTCAAAACATATTAGCAATCACAAAAGAATGAATTAAATCTCCATTTTAAAATACAGAGATTTTCAGATTTCAGTTAACAACAACAAATATGTTATTTACAGAAGACACACATAAAAAGAATGTCATGTGTTGGTTAGAACAATTTTTGAGTACAAATAACAGAAACACCATCTAACAATAGCTGACAAAGTGGGTTTATTTTTCTTGTAGAAGTCTGGGAGTATGTGGCTGCTGGTCTTTGTTCAGTAGTGTAGAGATGGTGTCTCAGCATTTCTCTTGACCTTTTCTTCATGGTCACAGAAAGGCTGCCAAGTCTCCAGGCATTACATTCACAGTGAAGGCGGGAAAAGAAAAGAAGCAATACTAGTCACATTGTTTCCTTTTTCAGGAAAAGCAAAAACCTTCCCAGAATTCTCAACAGACTTCTGGTTGTGTTTCATTAATCAAAACAGTTGTCAGCTGGCAAGAGAAAACAGTCACCCCCACCCTATATAGCAAAAGTATACAAGAGAAGAGAATTAGAAATTAGTGCTCAGTAGCCAATGAATAGTGTCTCCCACAGGTTCAAAATAAGGGGATGGAAAAGATACACTAGGCAAATGTTGACCCAAGGCTAACAAGAACTGAGCTGTTACAGAGCAGTGAGAAGCCATCTGGTGGTTCTATGCTGAATATGATCAACAGGACTCAGTACACATTACCAACTCCTGCATTGTAGGGGCCAGAAAGTAAAAACCTCATTTCTGATGCTCTTTTGCAGCTAAGTTGTAGATGTGAATTAGGTTTAGCCAACTGCACAGACCTGTGTGAGACTTGGTAGATAGAATTGAGACAGAAGGTTGTCTTTCTGCTCATAACTAAATTCGTGGAGAGAAGCGTGAAAGACATTTGTGGCGGTGGCCAGACTCAGCATTTCAGGGTTTTATCAGCAGCTTTGTGCATAGATATGGTTGTTATGATAATAGCTTCAGTAGCCTTAGTGGCTTCATAATCCTAGTTTCCTTATGCCTGAACTAAAACTACGGTGATGTGATCTTCAACTCAACAGTTCCAAGGAGGCCTCCTGCTTATGACTTCTCCATTTTTCCAGGGATTTTATAAGCACCTAATTTCCTGTTTTAAACTCCTTTCTGCATATAATACACTGAGTGGTTTCTATTTTCTGCACTGAACCCCAAAACTGGTACCAAGCGTGTGCACATCAACACACACACACACACACACACACACACACACACACACACCACCCATCTTGGGATAACAGAACCCTCATGTGACTTTCAGAAGCAAATGCAAACCCTCTCTGGAAGAACTCAACCTCAGTTCAAACCTCAAAGAATTCCTACAGAATGAAAAATGAAATCGAGGATAATGAACACTTCCTAAGCAAAAATCACAAGACACACAAGGAAACAAAGCACCATAGAGAAGAACAGCAGAAACCATAGACAGCAGACACAAATACGAAGACTTCTGATTTCAGAATTATCAGATACAGAACATAAAATACATGTGTTTGGTATGTTTAAACAAATAAATATGTACATAGAACAAATAGATTTCAAAGGAATAAAAGAAAACATTTAAAAATAAACCAGAGTAGTTACAATGAATTATTCAGTGGATGTAATAATTACAATGAATAATTCAGTGGATGCTCCAGCCACCAGAGTGGACACAGATGAAGAATTAATGAACTAGCTGATGGATTTGAAAAATATCACAGAGAATGCAGTACCAAAAGACAAAGGCAAGGAAAACATGAAAGAGAGGTTGAGACGAAATATAGAGTGAAAGGCGGTAAGTTATGTTGTCTGGAAGGAGAGACCAGAGGGAATGAGAAAGAAGCAATATTTGAAAAGATAATAGGTAAGAATTTGCCAGAATTATTCAAATATACCAAGGTTCAAATTCAAAAATCTAATAAATCCCAACAGATTAAAAGAAGGAAGGGAGAAAGGGAGAGAAGGAAGGAGGAAAGTAGATTCACAAATCATAGATTTGCAGTGAGACTGGAAGATACCAAAGAAAAGCAAAAGTTTTGGAGGCAGGGGCGCCTGGGTGGCACAGCGGTTAAGCGTCTGCCTTCGGCTCAGGGCGTGATCCCGGCGTTATGGGATCGAGCCCCACATCAGGCTCTTCTGCTATGAGCCTGCTTCTTCCTCTCCCACTCCCCCTGCTTGTGTTCCCTCTCTCGCTGGCTGTCTCTATCTCTGTCAAATAAATAAATAAAATATTTAAAAAAAAAAAAAAGTTTTGGAGGCAGCCAGAACAGGGGAATGAAATGAATCACCTACAAAGGAATAACAAGTAAATGACTAACTTCTCAACTGCAACAATAAAAGTCAGAAGAAAGATGTTAGTTAAAAGAAAACATTGTTGAACCAGATTTTTAAAAAAGTAATTCCTCTACATGCTGTTCACAAGACATGCTTCCAAAACATAAGGACACTAAAAAAATTGAAAATGTAGATAAAGATAAACTGAAAAACAGTAGCCAAGAGAAAGCTGGAACAGCTATGAAACATCAGACAAAATAGATAAGAAAGCAAAAATCATTACCCATGATAAAGAGGACTATATAATGACAAAAAATTCCAATTCACCAGGAAGAGATGATTCTAAACTTGTAAGCACCCAATAATATAGCCTCAAGATATATAAAGCAAATATTTACAGATCCAAGAGAAGAGACTGACAAATCCACTGTTATAGTGGGAAAGTTTAGTACAACTTTTCTTGGTACTTGACAGATCAAGTGTGTAAGAAGTAAGTAAGAATAGAGATTTGACAAGAACAATTAGCAAGCTTGATTTAAAGAGATTTTTTAAAGATTTTATTTTTAAGTAATCTCTACACCCAACGTGGGGCTCAAACCCACAACCTGGAGATCAAGAGTCACGGGCTCCACCAACTGAGCCAGATAGGGACCCCTAACAAGCTTGATTTAATGAATATATAAATACTGCAACCAGCAATTAAAGAATATACATTCTTTTTTTTAAGTGAACTTTTTTAAAAATATATTTATTTATTCATTTGACAGAGAGAGTGTGTGCACACGAGTGGGAGGAGGGGAGAGGGAGAAAGAGAATCCTCAAGCAGACTCCCCACCAAGTGAGAAGCCCAACACAGGGCTCCATCCCAGAACCCCAAGATCATGACCTGAACCAAAATCAAGAGTCAGGGGCTTAACCAACTGAGCCACGAGGCAACCCTTACCTGAACTTTTTTATTGAACAATAACATATATAAAGAAGAGTATGCAAATCAAAAATATATGACCTAATGAATTCTCATGAAGTTGACACACTACAGACCCAGGACTTGGATTAGATCAGGAAGAACTTTATGACACCCTCAAACTCTTTTTCTTGCCACTACACCACCCCCAGTCACAGTCCATGCTATAGAAACCACCATCCTGACTTCAAATGCTATAGATTAATTTTGCCCATATTTACTTATTATTAGTGACATCATACACTAGTACTCTTTTGTGTCTCTTTTGCTCAATATCATGTTTGTGAGATTTATGTGTGTAGAAATATCTTTTTCATTCTCATTCCATTGTATGAATAAACCACATTTATCCATTCTTCCGTTGATAGACTTTTAGATTGTTGCCTCTTTGCAAGTAGCACAAATGATGCTGGGATGAACAGTCTTCTTTTTTTTTCTTAACCTTTATTATTCTTTTTCTTTTAGTAATCTCTATACCCAGTGTGGGGCTCAAACTCACCACCCTGAGATCAAGAGTCATGTGTTCTACCAACTAAGCCAGTCGGGTGTCCCAGGATGAACATTCTTGTAGGTGTCTACTGGTGATCATGTGTATGTATTTTTGTTGGGTATATTTAGCTTATTTTTAGCCTTTGCAGATATTGCCCCAAAGGTTTCCAAATGGTTGGAGCAATTTGCATTCCCACCAGCAGTATGTGGGTGTTCCAGTTGCCAACCCCTCATCAGTGCTTGGAATATTCTGCCTCCCCATTTTACCCATTCTGATGGATGTGAGAAGATGCATTTTTTTCAATCCACGTGAAATAGTTACAAAAGTTGACCAACTGTTAGTTTTCACATATTTCACAGGATTGGTACCACACAGACCAGGCTCTCTGACACACCACAATTAAGTTAGAAATCAGTGACAAAATATAGCTAAATTGGAAAAAATGCATACACTTGCAAGTCATCAGAACCGAACGCTGCAACACACTGACATCAATATATAGAAACCATGTTTAATCTTGGATATGTATGTTGGAAAAGAAGAAAATCTCAAAATAAATGAATCAAGCACTCAGTTGTAGAATTTAAAAAGTCTGGAGAGGAAAGAATAAGAGTAGAAATTTCTAAAAAGTAGACAAAATATAAAATAGAAAGTATTATCGGGGTGCCTGGGTGGCTCAGTCAGTTCAGCTTCCAACTCTTGACTTGGGCTCAGGTCATGATCTCAGTGTTGTGAGATCAAGCCCTGCGTTGGGCTCCATCCATGCTGGGCAAGGAGGCTGCTTAAGACTCTCTCTCTCCCTTTTCCTCTGCTCAATATTTACACCAATACATTTGAAAACTTAGATAAAGTAGTAGGTACCTTCCTGGAAAAAAACACAACTCACCAACACTATCTCAGGAAGAAATAAAGAACTTGTATAATCCTATTACCCAAAAAGAATTTAAAAAAAATATATGGAATGCTTCACAAATTTATGTGTCATCCTTGTGCAGGGGCCATGCTCATCTTCTCCGTATCTTTCCAATTTTAGTATATGTGCTGCTAAAGCTACTAGAAAAGAATTTGAATGGTGGAGTCTCAAAAAGTTAAACATAGAATGACCATAGGACCCGGCAATGCCACTCCTAGGTATGCACACAAAAGAAGTGAAAACAGGCACTCAAAACAAATGGCTGCGCATGACTATTCACAGCGGCGCTAATCGCAACTGCCAGAAGGTGGAAGCAACCCAGATGACCCTCACTGCACGGACGGATATACGCAGTACGGTGGATCCGTTCAACAGAGAATCGTTCAGGCTTAAAAATGAAATTCGGACACGTGCTGCAACGTTAATGAGCCTGGAAACATTCTGCTAAGTGAAAGAAGTCAAGCTCAAAAGGTCACACACAACATAATCCCATTTATGTGAAATATCCAGAATCAGTAACTCCATAGATACAGACTGTGGAGAAGAGATCACCAGGGCCTAGGGGAGGGGGAAGGAGTGACTGCTGATGGGGACAGTCTCCTTCGGAAATGCCGAAATGCTTTGGAATTGGATAGAGGTGATGATTGCACAACACTGTGAATTTCTAAATGCCTGAATTTGTATGCTTTAAAGTGGATAACTTTAAGTTATATGAATTTTAGCTCAGTTAAAACAAAAATCTCACCACAAAGAAAACACCAGACCGAGATGGATTCAGAGGCAAATGGCATTAAATATTCAAATAAATAAACATGTATATATTTATGAATGATTAAAATTATGTACATACATAATTTTGTCATGTGTACATATGTGTGTACATATATAATTTTAAATATGTACATATGTAATTTTAATCATTCATAACTATATACATGTTTATATATGTACATAATTTTAATCATTCACGAATGTTTCTGTAGAAAAGAAAAAGGACCCTTCCCACTCAAGGTATGACTTTAGCATAAACTTGACACAAAAATCATACAAGAAATGAAAATACCAGTTCAACCTTCCCCATGAGATGCAAAAAATCCTAGATTAAATACTTGCCAAACAGAATTTAGTAACGTATAAAAAAGATAAAACATGATAAACCAAGTCGGTTTATCTCAGGCATGTAAGAGTAGCTCACTAGAAAATGTACTAATATATCATCACATAAACAGATTAAAGAAGAAAAACCATATGATCTTAACTGAGAAACTTAGAATAGTCACTTAATAAATTTCAGCATCTACCTATGACAAAAACTTAGCAATCAAAGAATGGAAGTGTATTTCCCTAACCTAATAAATAATATTATGGTAGTTGTGAGATGGGGAAACTAAAGGAACCCCATGAAAATGTGTTTTTTTGCTCCTTTTCCTGTTTCTGTTCTTGCTAGGACGTACCCCGACCTTACACACACCTTATAGATCAGGTAATGTACGTCCTTCTTGGAGAGGTCAAGGATTTAACAATTCTTTGCAGGCTTCTAGCACGATAGATAACATCCAAGGAGTGACCGGGAGGGGTTGTCATGAGCGGTTTCGAGACCACTGGTTCGCCAAGAACCCTGGCTCTAGGGCATAAGTTGTTTATGGAGAACACCTAAACACTTGCCTCTGTTTTTTTTAAACTTTTTTTCTTTAAGATTTTATTTATTTATTTTGAGAGAGAGAGAGAGAGAGGCAGGCAGAGCACAAGCAGGGGGCAGGGCAAAGGCAGCGGGAGATGCAGGCTCCCGGATGAGCAGGGAGCCGGATGTGGGACTGGATCCCAGGACCCTAGGATCATGACCTGAGCCAAAGGCAGACACCTAACTGACTGAGCCACCCAGGCGACCCAAGATGTCCCATTCTTATCTCTAAAATCTATACATTACCATTCATGGCAAAAGGGACTCTGGAGACATGATTAGGGTTCAGGACCTTGAAAGGGGAGATCATCTTGGATTATCCAGGGGGCCCAATCTGATGACATGAATCCTTTAATGTGGAGAACCTTTTCTGGCTGCAGTCAGTCAGAGGGAGGTGTGGCTACGGAAGGATCAGCGATGCAACATGATTTACTTTGAAGCTGGAGGGCGGGGTCACAGCCCAGGAAGGCGGGTGCCTCCAGAGCCTGGAAAAGTCAAGGAAATGGATACTTCTCTAGTGTCTCCAGAAAGCAGCACAACCCTGTCCACACCTTGATTTCTGCGCAGTGAGACCCCTGTTAGATGTCTACTCTCCAGAACCGTAAGATTATATATTTCTGTTGTTAAACCACTAAAATTGTAGTGTTTTGTAACAACAACAACAAAGATGGAATACAAGTATACAACAAAAATGACAACAACTCTACAACAAATGTTATATTTAATTCCCTTTAAAATCCAACACAGCGGGGCTTCTACGTGGCTCAGTTGGTTAAACATCTGCCTTTGGCTCGGGTCATGATCCCAGGATCCTGGGATCGAGCCCCGCATTGGGCTCTCTGCTCAGCGGGGAGCCTGCTTCTCCCTCTGCCTGGTGCTCTGCCTACTTGTGCTCTCTCTGTATCAAATAAATAAAATAAAATATTTAAAAAAAAATCCAACATGACGTAAGATGCCTATTTTGATCACTTGAATTTAGCATTGCACTGAGGAGCCTAACCAGGACAGAATGGCAACAAAAAGAAAGAAAACACTTAAGGACTGGAACAAGAGAAATAAATTGTCATTCTTTGCTGATGATATGAATAGATATATGAAAGTTGTAAAATAATTTATGACTACATTATATTAGAATTTTTAAAGGCTAGATACACAATGAATACATAAAAGTATATATCTGCATTTCTACATACCAGCAACAATCAGAAATTTTTAAAAGGTCTTTATAAATCAGAAATTTTAAAAAAAGAAATGAAAAGTGAGAAGGAAGGAAGAACTAATAATAAATTTAATAAAAGATGTGCAAGCCTTTGCTGGAGAAATTAACAAAACTTTATTGAAAAGACATTAGATGTTAAAGAAGACTACAGCAATGGAAAGCAGACTATATTCTTGGATAAGACTCAATAACAGAAAGATGTCAACTTTTCACAAATTGCTCTACAAATTCAATGCAACCCCAATAAGAATTCCAAGAGTACTTTTTTCTGAGATTTGGCAAGCTGATTCTAACATGGAAGAGCTGAGGCTGCCAATAGCCAGGGTATGCCTGAAGAAAATGGGAGACTTGCCTCCACCAGGTAAAGAAATTCGGCTGTGGGGTATTGATGCCAGCAAGGAATAATAGACTGTTGAAACAGGGTAGAGCCCAGAAACAAAGCACTTATGGAAGTTTGATTTCAGACAGGACTGGAACTGCAGGTTAGTGAGGAATAAATGGATTCACCAATTGGTGCTGGGACAACTAATTAACCATGTGGGAAAATAATGAAATCAGATCCTTACCTCAACATACACAAAATTAATTCCAGGTGGCTTACATGTGAAATACAAACCTGTAAATAATTTAGAAAACAATAAAAGTGGAAGTCTTCATGATTTGAGATAGAATTTAGCACAAACTATAAAGACAAAAATTGATAGATTCTATTATATTAAAATAAAGAATTTCCATTTAACATGGATACCATAAAGAATAAAAAGGGCAAGCCAAAATCCAGAAGAAGATACTTGCAACATATATAAATAATAGGGGTTTTTTCTTTATTATTCATTTAAACAAAAGCAAAAACACTGCACCCATTTCTCCCCCCTTTCTTCTCATATAAAGAATTCCTAAAAATCAGGAAAAAAAAAAAAAACCAAAAACCCAACAGAAAAATGAACAAAAGATAGTCATTACAGAGAAGGAAAAAAAACACATGGAAAGATGCTTCATGAATAATCAGGGAAATGCAAATTAAAGTTTCAAGGAGATACTATTTCACACCCACCATATTGGCACTAATTTGAAAGCTGGACCATAGCTAGTATTGTCAGGAAGTGAGACAGCAGTCATTCACCATGCACGGACTATAAAGCGCCATGACCACGTGGGAGAGGGGTTAGCATTTCTTACTGTGGGGATTCTTAACCTGGGGTAGACAGATGGAACTCGGGGCTCTGTAAACTTCAATGATAAAAAAGAAAAAAGAAAAACTATATATTTTTGCTAATTTCTAGCTGAAACTTGGTATTTTCTTCTACTAGCAACCAAAGTAGTATTAGTCATGCCTGTGACTTCCACTAAAACGTGTTGCTGATATCTCAAAATATCATTTATGTTCATCACAACTTCAAAATTAGGGTAGGTATGGGGCACCTGGGTGGCTCAGTTGGTTAAGTGTCCAACTCTTAATCTCAGCTCAGGTCTTGATCTCAGAATTTTGAGTTCAAGCCCTACACTGGGCTCCATGCTGGGGGTGGAGCCTACTTGAAAAAAAAATTAGGGTAGGTATGAGACTGATTACTAAATATTACCATTTAATGGTAGGAGAACATATATTTTATCACGAATTTGCTTTCTTAATATTTTGAAAACCATATTCCAATATAATTTGTTTTCTTTGTAATCCTATGTGTTCTGTTTTATATATATATATATATATATTTTTTTTTTTAAGATTTTATTTATTTATTTGACAGAGATAGAGACAGCCAGCGAGAGAGGGAACACAAGCAGGGGGAGTGGGAGAGGAAGAAGCAGGCTCATAGCGGAGGAGCCTGACGTGGGGCTCGATCCCATAACGCCAGGATCACGCCCTGAGCCGAAGGCAGACGCTTAACCGCTGTGCCACCCAGGCGCCCCTCTGTTTTATATATTTTTAAATGTTGTTCTAAGAAAGTGTCCAATGGCTTCACTAGTGTGCAAAAGGGATCCATGAAACAAAAACAGTTAAGAACCCGTCAGTCCTACAATAAAACATGAGAAGTCCACAGCAAAGTGTCTGCCCTGGAAAAGCTCCCACACGTGGATATCAGGAGACATGTGGACAGCACTGAAAGTGACCCAAATATTCATCAGTGTATAATGGGCAAATTGTGGGATATTCATGCAGTGAATTTATGAAAGTGGTTTTACCTTTGGGTCTTAGGTTGGGGATTATGCCTGGGAAGAGTCATCCAGTAAAATACTGGTAAAGTTCCTTTTCTTAATTTGGGTGGTGAGTAAATAACCATTCATTTAGAACTGTACATCTGCATACTCCTTTTTTATTATTTTTAATTTTAATTTTATTTATTTTTTAGAGAGAGCATGTGCAAATGATGGCGGGGTTGTAGGGGGAGAGGGAGAGAGAGAGAGAGAATCCCAAGCAGGCTCCATGCCCAACGCAGAGCCCAATGCCAGGCTTGATCCCAAGGCCTTGAGACCATGACCTGAGCCAAAATCAAGCCCAACTGACTGAGCCACCCGGGCGCCCCATGTACATCTGCATTTTCATCCAATCTTTGTATGTCAGCTATTTCACAATGAATATTTTTACATAAAAAGATGGATATGGAAGTAACCCCTGTGTCCATCAACAGATGAATGGATAAAGAAGAGGTGGTATGTATGTTCAGAGCAATTATTACTCAGCCATAAAAAAGAATGAAATCCTGCCATTTGCAACGGCATGGATGAATCTAGAGGGTATGAGGCTAAGTGAAATAAGTCAGTCAGAGAAAGACAAATACCATAGGATTTCACTGATATGAGGAATTTAAGAAACAAAACAAACAGGGGCACCTGGCTGGCTCAGTCAATAGAACATGTGACTCTTGATCTTGGGGTTGTGAGTTCAAGCCCCATGTTGGGCATGGAGCTTACTTAATTTAAAAAAAAGAAAACAAACAAAGAAAAAAAGAGACAAACCAAAAAACAAACTTTTTTTTTTTAAAGATTTTATTTATTTATTCGACAGAGATAGAGACAGCCAGCGAGAGAGGGAATACAGAAGGGGAGTGGGAGAGGAAGAAGCAGGCTCATAGCAGAGGAGCCTGATACGGGGCTCGATCCCAGATCGCCGGGATCACGCCCTGAGCTGAAGGCAGACGCTTAACCGTTGTGCCACCCAGGAGCCCCCAAAAAACAAGAGAATAAACTGATGGTCACCAGAGGGGAGGTAGGTGGGGGGAGGGGGATATACGTAAAGGGGATTAAAGATTACACTCGCCATGATGAACACTGAGTAATGTATAGAATTGTTGACTTACTATGTTGTGTACCTGGAGGTCATGTAACACTATAGGTTAATATATTGGAACTAAAATTTCGGGGAAAAAGGTGATTAATAACCAGCATTGTTGAGGACAGGGGAGCAGGCAAACTGGGGAACACCTTGGCCATATCTGTCAAGATTAGTGTGCCTGCTTTTTTATCTAAAAACCTCTCTAAAAATATTCACAGTTGCACAAAGCTGTACACACAAATTTGTCCCCTAAAATGTTTTCTTAAATACTGAATAACTGTATAAAAAAAAAAACACCTTAAAAATCCTTTAATATCACTGACAAAAACTCTAAGCAGCCTGAGTCAAAAATGGGCAAGAGACTAAACAGACATCTCTCCAAAGCAGACATACAGATGGCCAAGAAGCACGTGAAAAGAAGCTCAACATCACTAACCCCTAGGGAAGTGTAAACCAAAACCACAGCGAGCTATCACCTCACACGCATTAGGATGGCTGCTGTCATTTTTTCTAAAAGAAGAAAAGCATACATCTTGGGGAGGATGCAGAGACCCTGGAACCCTTGTGCACTGTTGCTGGATATGTAACAATGGCACAGCCACTATGGAAAACAACTTAGTGGCTTCTCAGAAATTAGAAATGGAATTACCATGTGCTCCAGCAATTCCACTTCTGGGTGGGGACCCCAGAGAATTGAAAGCAGCCTCTCCAAGAGGTATTTGTACACCCATGCTCACAGCAGCATTATTCACAGTAGCTAAAATGTGGAAGCAGCCCGTCCATCGACAGATGCATGGATGAGTAAAACACAGTCCGTCTGCACAAAGGAATATATATATATATTTTTTTAGATTTTATTTACTTATTTATTCGACAGAGATAGAGACAGCCAGCGAGAGAGGGAACACAAGCAGGGGGAGTGGGAGAGGAAGAAGCAGGCTCATAGCGGAGGAGCCTGATGTGGGGCTCGATCCCCGAACACCAGGCTCACGCCGAGCCGAAGGCAGACACTCAACCGCTGTGCCACCCAGGCACCCCTGCACAAAGGAATATTATTCACCTTGTAAGAGAAGGAAACTCTGACACGTGCTACGACATGGAGGAACCTTGAGGACATGAGCTAAATGACATAAGGCAGTCACAAAAAGACAAATGCTGTATGATTCCACTCCCATGAGGTATGAGGAATAGTCAAAATCACAGAAACAGAAAATGGAACGATGGCTGCCAGGGGCTGGGAGAGGGGGGAATGGGGAGTTCGTATTTAACGGGGACAGAGTTCTGGTGTGGCAAGGCGAGAAGAGTTCTGGAGATGGAAGTTTACACAACAATATGAATATGCTTACTGGTACTCGACTGTGTAGTTTTAAATGGCTAAGATGAGGGGCGCCCGGCTGGCTCAGTCAGAACATGCCACTCTTAATCTCGGGGTTGTGGGTTCAAGCCCCATGTTGGGTGTAGTGATTCCTTAAATAATATCTTTCAAAAAGGGGGGGAGGAAAAACAAGGTGCAGAACTTCCTTTGGTGTTTAAAAAATTATTTAAAAGATGGCTAAGATGACAAATTTTATGCCATGTGCATTTTACCACAATTTTAAAAACTGGAGGAAAAAATCCATCCGTAGAGGATTGGTTACAATACATCTGTGCTGTTCAATTGTCACATAGACAAGGTCAACCTGGTACGGGCAGATCTCTAAGACATTTTAAATTTTATTTATTTTATTTTTTTAAGATTTATTTTTTTTATTTGACAGAGATAGAGACAGCCAGCGAGAGAGGGAACACAAGCGGGGGGAGTGGGAGAGGAAGAAGCAGGCTCCTAGCGGAGGAGCCCGATGTGGGGCTCGATCCCGTAACGCCAGGATCACGCCCTGAGCCGAAGGCAGACGCTTAACAACTGTGCCACCCAGGTGCCCTGTTTATTTTTTTAAAAAGATTATTTATTTATTTGACAGAGAGAGAGAGAGCCAGCGAGAGAGGGAACACAAGCAGGGGGCGTGGGAGAGGAAGAAGCAGGCTCCCAGCGGAGCAGGGAGCCCAACGCAGGGCTCGATCCCAGGACGCTGGCATCACACCCTGAGCCGAAGGCAGACGCTTAATGGCTGAGCCACCCAGGCGCCCCAACATTTAAAATTTTTTTAAAAATTGAAGCTGCAAGATGATGTACACAATAGGATCCTATTTTATTCATTCCAGAATAATTTTCAAAACCCTAATGTGTGTATCTGTGTGCATGTGCAACCTGTTAGAATGTGTGTGGGTGTGGATGTGATCATTAGACTGGGAAATTCATAGAAACTAGACCAGAAGAGAGACCCTAAAGTGGGACTTTGGGGCAAGGCTGGAGTGAGCGAGGGTAGGAAGGCACACTTTCGAGTCCTGCTTCACGTATTCATGTATCATCCGAGTCTTTTCCAATGAGCAGGTATTGACGTATCCATTGTATAATTAAATTTTTTTTAAGTGTTTTAAGACCCAGGTGGCAGTGAGCAAGATGCCTCATGGAGTAATGACATAGTATTATCCACAATCCAGAGATAATTTGCTCTGCCCTAAGTACACTGAGTGGCTGTCATTCTTGGATAAGGGACGTAGACGCACAACCAAGTATTAGAAAAGAGGGTGATCTCATGCCTGCTGGTGAACTCGCAGGTTTTAGTTCTGCACTGATTCACAGTGCAAAGCGAATCGGAAGGGACAGTCTCAGGCTCCAAAGAGCGGCTATCAGCTTCCGTACCATCTTCTACCTGCCTCTCACCTGGTTAAGTCATGCTTCACAAGGCTGCCACCTTACAACCCCTCCCCACCCATCCCCAGGGCTGGTCATTCAGCAACGGGAATGGAGAGAATTGTGCTTTTTGTGAAACTGACCACACACCACACCACGCGGGGGCCCCGAGGCTCAGGGCAGGCAGGGCCCAAGGCATCCTCCACCCAATGGCCGGGCTGAAAGGACAGATCTTCAGAACACAGGAATTCAGGACTGACACTGGCTACATTCCATCTGGTTGTAAAAACAAAGCACCACTTTCTCTTCAGTAAACTTGGTGAAATTATTCTCCCTTTGAAAGAAGAAACCTTAGCCAAGCATACTTTTTATGGCATACTCACCTTTGTTTGGCTTTAAAAAAAAAAAAAAAACCTCAAACAGAGACGTGGCTCCAGCAAGGCCCAGGGCCCTGATCCTCGCTGCTCTCCTGCAAGGTAGCTCCCAGAGTCTATTGTCCCCAACCCGAGGGCTGCGTCTGTGGATGGCTCCTGTGTTACCTACACTTTTGTTCTTGTCTTTAAGACAACGAACTTTTCATTTGAATGTTTCTTTTTTAAATACTTTTTTTTTAAAGTAATCTCTACCCCCAACATGGGGCTCAAACTCACGACCCCGAGATCAAGAGTCGCATGCTCCACTGACTGAGCCGGCCAGGTGCCCTCCTCATGTTATTTTTAAGCCAGGTAAAAATTTCCAAGAGCAGGCTGAACTCAAAAACAGAATACTTCTTAAAAAGAGAAGACTCGAGGACATGGTCCCACACAGAGCTGAGAAAGCAAAATAAAGCAGCAGAGCCATGAGGTCCAGTGGGGAGACCTCATCTGGTTTGACGATCGCTGCCGCTGGCCCAGGACTGGTTTGGGAACCTGGAACAGCCCCTTTGGGCTGCAGGAAGCAGAGAGGACCGTGTGATGAAGATGATAGTGATGGTGGAAATGGTGAGCAGGTGATGCCTTCCTCCGGGTCCCATGGGAGCCCCCAGGCCCAGGGCCTCAGGCCAGAGCTGGGACAGGACGAAGGGCCAGCTCCAGAAGGACCGCACGCTAGGAGCACCCAGGGTGTGTCCCGGCCAGATGCAAACAGGATTTCCTGAGCCCCTTCCTGCACACCTCACTGCCAGCCCGTGCGCGGGAGGACTGAAGACTCGGCAGGCAGGTGTGACTTAGGAAGGCCCCCTAACTAAGGGCAAAGATAGGGAATTCCCTTAAAAAAAAGCTGAGATTATTCTGCAGGAAAATTTAATGTTCTCCTCATTCCTTAGGGAACCAACACCCTAGAAAAAAGAACCCATAACCAGACTTTAAGATGAGACAGTTGGCCACACTACAAATACTTTACATTTCATGTTTCACAGTTTAAGAAAAGGTACTTCCCTTTTACTGTGGCCTTCGAGCCTTCTGGCAATCCTGTACAGCACAGGACAGACAGGTTCTCGGCCTCTGAAGAGACAAAGTTTCTCTCCTTTTTACACTGAATGGCAACTCCAGCCACGTTGTAAGGCTGCTGGCACTGAGGACTGGGTTGAATGCGGCAGCACGCGAGTCTCCCCGCACCGGTAGAGAACACGCGCTCTCTACGGCAGAATCAGTGCCCAAACAAGGGGCAGAACAGGGTGGTGTGCAGTATGACCCCTCTTGGGTAGAGTGGGAAAGAAAGGAGTCACCCAGCTCAGTGCTCAGTACACAGTAGGCGCTCAATAAGCTAGCTATCCTACTATTCAGCCCCTAGGAACCCGATCAAAGCCTTTCACAATAATATCCTAAATCACAGCGAAAGACAGTCACTGACTTCCCCTTCAGAAGAGTAGGCTAGCCGTCACTTCCCTGGTCAGGCCCCAGGAATGGAGCCTGGCTGCCTTCTGCCCTGCACTGGGCCATGTCCCGCCAGGACATTTTCCCCTTTCTCAGGACCGAGCTCCCAGCTAGAGCTTAATTTCTGGACCCACTCTCCTCCCTAATCATCTGGTGGACACATCAAGGGAGTTCTCAAAGCTGTGGCTAGTGTCCTTAAGGTTGAGCGGACAAAGTGGGGGCCAAAATCCCTCTTTGACCTTCGGTGACCCCGGGCCTAGGAGGGGTCATCCAGTCAAGCTGGACGGGCCACACCCCTAAACTCCAACTCCAGGTACTTTCAAATGTTCCCAGGTTTTGTTTGCCTCCCTCTCTCCCCCAGCTTCCTAGGAGGGCTGCAGGTGTGTTTAGCACAGAAAAGCAGCAGCTAGAGAGAGGGTGGAGGCTTCTACCTGTTATCAATGTGCCTAAAGCCAGTAATTCTTGACCTAGTCAGAAAGGGCCCTAGGTTTAGATAAGGCCGCCCTGCTGCCCCTGCCCCAAACACTGTCAGGAAAAAACCCTTCCCGACAACACCTGAGCTCTGATAAAGGATCGTCTCAGAAATGCTCTTTCATCGTTGGCCATTCTGGAACCTTTTCTGGCTGCCCCAAGGGCACAAAAATTCAAATTATCTACTTTGCTGGTTCCCTTCCTGTAGATGCCTCTAAAATTCCAGGGAGCTTATCCTGAGCTAGGGGCTGCTGGTAAACCCTGGTAACTTGGATTTTACCAATGCTCACTGTTCTCAGGTCAGGGACTTTCTGGTTTCTCGTTCCTTAGTGAAAGTGTATTTTATACACACCTCAAATTTGTCCATCTGATCTCTACATTCACTCTACCCACCCTTAACCACTTCCTCCAGCTCTTGACACAGAAGCTCCATTTGACCTTGTGTTCAAGTCAGAGATGTGGCAAAGTGCCTTAAGCGACTCTTCTCCCACCCACGTTCAGACGCCCCACTATTGCCTTCCCCCCATACCTGAAGCCTCCCATCCCGGGGCCTGCAGCGGCCCTTCTCAGCAGGGCCTTTGAGCCAAGTAGGACTGGGTCCCTCCACGATGGCTCCCTAAGTTCTAATCCTTGGCTCTGGCTGCCTCCCCAACTTCACCCCCTAACCCCGAGTTCCCCCTCGACTGCCGCCTTTGCTGTCCCTCCACATCCCACGTGCTCCTGCCTCAGGCCCTTTGCACTTCCGGCTTCTTCCTGGAATGCTACCAGACCTGCCTCATTCACACCCAAGTCCCCAGAGTTCCCGAGGTCCCTTCCCAGAGAGGCCTTCTCTAACCAGCGGCAGAAAGTAACCCCATCATTGCCTTCTTCCCCTGCTTTCCTCTCAGAACACAGTCTCTCCTGTTCTCTCTCCCTTAGCAGTCTCTTTATAGCTTCATAGTTTATCAAAATGTGCAGTTACACGTCTGTATTTTTAAAAAATTATCTGCCTTCCCTCCCAGTCCAGGGGTCACCAAAGCACAGCCTGAGGGCCAAATCCGCACAGCTGGCTGGTTTTGTAAATTTTGTTGGAAGACAACCACGGTCCCTGCCTAACGTGTCTCGTCTGCAGCTTTGGTGCTACAAGGCCCCTTGAGTAGTTGTGACCGGGACTTTCTGGCCCACATTTAAAACAGTTACCAGCTGGCCTTTCCAGAAAGTTCGCTGACCTTTGTTCTCTGCCAGAGGAGGGAAGGGGGAAAAGGAACAGGAGGAAGGAAGAAAAGGTATCATGCGATGAGGCTGTTCAGCTAAAAGTTTTACTTAGTAGCTCAGCTCCGTGTTCTGAAGCCTTGACCCTATTCCACCCTTTCAGAGAGGCAGCCGTCACTCGGCAGGAGACGAAAACGCCCAGGGAACCTGCTGGCTTCCGTGAACCACCCAGGAGTCACTCCTGCTCGGGTCCGGCTGGATCCCAGGTCAAGCGCCATTCTCAGCCTTCTTGGGCAGGCTCTCCTGCCTGTCCTCTCAGCCACTCAGCAGACAGACCGCCACCAGCAGGCACAGCAGAGGCCCCAGGATGGAGTCGCACGTGCTGGCGGGTCTCACCGGGGTCACGTGGGCAGGGACAGAGGGGGGGCTCTGGCTGGTGGGGCCGGGGTGCGTGCGTGTCAGCCCCTGGTGTCTGTTAACTGAAGAAGGGAAGCAGAGGCTGGGACAGCCTCCAGAGGTTTTCACTTCCATCTGAGGACCCTTTCTGCAACGGAAAAAGGAACCGGTCTACAATAACGCACTATGACAGCCAACTTCATCGGTATTTTTAATAGCACATTAACGATACACAGTTAACAAATGGGAAAAAAACAATCACAAGCTTCTTTAATCTTTGCTTTTACACTTTTCCGCCTTTGCCATGTCAGATGTGCTCACGGCTCGTGTATCTCAGTAGCTCTGTCAACGGTTAACGGATTCAAGTGAAGCTGATCATGAATTTGGTTTCACGCACAGAAACAAGGTGAAACCAGAAAAAAACAAAGTAACAATCGGTAGTTTGCTAAAGGCCATTTTCTGTGTCATCAAGGTTCAGGACCATGGGGACGCGGGCGTAGGTGGGAAGCTCTGCACGGGGGCAGCAACCAGGCTGCTCGGCACGGCAACCGCCCGTTTTGCTTCAAGTGAACATGGTGAGAATGATTACAAACGGCCTGTTTCTCTACTTCTGATCCAAGATTTCTACTCTAATCTTTAAGAACGAGCGGGGCCTTCACTTGGTCAGCCACGTCCTTGCCGTTCAGTGCCTCGACGATGGCGAGAGCGAACTCAAAGCTGGTTCCAGGCCCACGGCTCGTGAGGATTAGGCCATCCCTCTCCACACGGTTCTCAGAGTAGCTGTAATGGCCTTCAAAGTCAGAACGAAAAAGGGTTACATCCTAACGGGCTCTGCTGGACAACAGTGCGTACCGCTCCCAACTCAGTGCCCTGATACAGCAGGCTGGTCTCGCATAAATTCTACAAAACCTTTCCAAAGTGCACATCAGAGCATCTCCAGTTCTGCCCCTAGAAGGCTTTGCTAACTTTCTCCAGCACCTAAAGGTGACACTATACTCCACGTCCTGGTGGGCAAACCCTCTGCGTCAGACCTGCACAGAGACTGGACTGGAAGGAACCAAAGGGGAAGACAGAAAAAAACTTGCCATCCTGGTGGGAGCTTATGGTGACCTGGGTGGGGACAGTGGGGACAGGGAAGAAACGAAGGTCTGAGAAACCTCTTAGAGACAAAATGCCCAGAACTTAGCCCAGGACTGAACATGGGGAGGTGGTGAGGACGACTCCCGGCCACCTGTGCTGGGCAACGGAGTGGGTGGGGGTGCCACACAGGTCCCGCTTGGCCTCTGCCGTATTCACGAGCGTTAGAAACCACGCACTGATGTGCACGTCCTTTCCGAGTGATCAAGAACGCCCAGAGTAGTTCATATCTCACTATCCTCAGTAGAAATCAAGCCACCCACTGAACTAACTGAATACAACACATCACAAGTTTCCGAGTTATCATACTATAGAGAAAAAGAGGACCTCAGGTTTGAAGGGAAAAAGTTTTCACAACTTAACCTCATTTACTGATGGTTAAACCGGGCCAAGGCAATTTTAGATGCTAAACCAGAAAACTGGCTGGGTCGAGTCTTCCAGAGCTGAGAGATGAACTGCCAGACTGCAGCAGTGTGAGGCAATTTCTAAATGGCTCACTGAACAATCTCTTCGTGGGCAAACATTACAAATACAACTTAAACTGGTTGAAGACATTTCAAGGTTCCATGGTTCTTTTCACAATTTCAGCCACGAAGAGCAAGAGGTCTACACTTACCAACGACCTCCACCTAGCGGCAATGACGGACAAAGACCAGGTGCCCACACCGAGTGGGGAGTGCACAGAGCTCAGCTGATCTGGATTTGGGAACTCTGCAAACTGAAACCCCACAGCCAACTGGCATAAAGCATTAAGTATTATTTTCTTTTTAACTTTAAGCAAGCACCCCAAATCCAGGAAGCCTCTTCAGAGAAAAGGCAACCGGGGAGCCTAGACCCAAGGGGTCGGCACAGAACAGCGGCTTTTACTGGCACACATCTCACCTACTTGCTCAGTGGCTCTGCAACAGCAGAGTGGCTGCCATCCAGACCAGAAGTCCCCGAAAGCCCAAAATATTTACTCTCTGGCCCTTCAAGGAAAAGTCTGACCTCTGAGCACAGCAGCTCTGGGTTCAAATCCCAGGGCTGACACTTAGTAGCTGTCCGATCTCTCTGAGCCTCACTTTTCTCTTCTGTAAAATGGGGAGGATACCACCCTCGCAGGGCTGCTGTGGGAGTCCAGTCCCGCGGAATACCAGGGCCAAGCGGTGGGGTCGTTACCACAGCCGGCAGCCGGCCGAGGGCTCCCAGCACTCGGCCCAGAGCTGGGCACTTACCAGCTCTCCCTTCCCCGCGCCGGCTCGTGCCACGCCACATTCTGCGGGCATTACACACAGTAAGTACCACACGGGGCCTGTCAACAGCCCCGTGAGGCAGGGGCCACCGGGACCCTCAGAGGACAGGGGAGAAAGCGAGGCTCGGCGGGGGAAGGAGACGCCGGCAGCCGGGAGCCACACCCGCACCGCCGCCCGGGACGCAGCTCCCGCGGCTCAGCTTCTTGCTGCGCCTCCAGATGCTTGCTAGAACCCCCGACCCGGAGCAACTGAGAAGGCTATTAAAGTCACGGTTTCTTCTTTTAAAGACCGAGAAACGGGAAAACCGTGTCCTTCCCACTGGATGGCTTAACTGAGCAAAAATTTCACGCTTATCTACTAAGTAGTGACGAGGACAAGGAGGACCAGAGGAGACACCAGGAGGTGACGAGCGCTCCCCTCTCCGAGCGCTCTGAAGGGCCCGATGCTCCCGACTTTTTTCTCACAGTAGGACTTCCTGGCTGAACTCAATACCTCGTAACTGAACCGTGTGTGGGAGCCTCACGGGGACAGAGGCGGGCCCGAGTGCCAGCCTGATGCTGGCCAAGTCGCCTGGCCTCTCAGAGCCGGCGTCCTCATTTGGGAAGTCAGTACCTGCCTTGCTGGGCACCCCGGCCTGTGAGGCCCCGCGGACATAATGCTTGTGAACGTACTTTATAAACCCTGGGAGTTAACAATCTAATCTGCTTCTATTCCTGATCCACCCCAGTGTTCTTGAGGCATGACCAGCACAGACACAACAGATCCACCTTCAGATAGGGGAGGAACGTGGCCTCCTACTCGACCCTTCCCCCAATATGTCGTAACGACCTAGGAAGCCTGATTCTGATCTTTCCAACTCTCCAAAACCTGTTAGCTCCAAGGAAACTCTATTCCTTTTTTTTTTTTTTTAAGATTTTAGATTTAAAGATTTTATTTATTTATTTGACAGAGAGAAAGAGAGAGTGAGAGAGAGAGTGCACGGGCAGGGGGTGGGGTAAAGGGAGAGGGAGAAATAGACTCCCCACTGAGCAGGGAGCTGGATGCAGGGCTCGATCCCCGGACCCTGGGATCATGACCTGAGCTGAAGGCAGACACTTCACCGACTGAGCCACCCAGGAGCCCCAAATAAACTCTATACCTACATTAAAAAATGCCCAGCAGCCAGAGCCTTTAAAAAAAAAAAAATCACTTTTCACACCAATGGTTTTATCGACAACTTAGTATCTTTCTAGCAACTCAAATAAAGTTTCAGATTTTCAAGAAAATACTACCTTGGATCAAATTTAAGAATATTCAGAATATCCAACGGCAAGAGCAAACCCTAACGTAAACAACGGATTGGGGGCCGTGATGACGTGTCAGGGCAGGTTCACGGACTGTAACACAGGCACTGCTCTAGTGCAGGAGAGGAACGTGAGGGAGATGGTGTGTGCGTGCCCGGGAAGGGCGTGTGTGCGAACTCTGCACTTTACACTCCATTGTGCTGTGCACCTAACACTGATCAAAAAAGCACGGTCTGTTACTTAGAAGGAAAATGCAGTACAGTGACAACGCACAACTCGACTCGGCTGCAGAGACAACACAAGCCATGTCACCTGCCCTCCTTTCTGCCTTAGTTCAGAATCAGCCTCCAGCAGGACTGAGGCAGGGGAGAAAATGGCGGTTTCCAAATCAGCTACTGATGTCACTGTGTTGTCTTTTTTGTTTATTCACTGAAATTAGGCTGGTTGATGTTTCACCCAGAGCCAGCCACTCAGTCTCCTTGTTGGCTGAATGCCAAGCAAACCACTTCTGGCTTCTAACTGGACATTTCAGATGCTCTTGCAATTATCCACACTGGTGTGAGTTTCCTTTCTCTTTGCAAGTTCCTGGTCTCTGCCTCTCTGTTACAGGCACTCCAGGGACAGATGGCAGAGGAAGATGCCACCTGTCTGACAAAAGACACTACCTGGTTGGTGTTCTGACTCTCGTGCTGAGAAGTGGTGGCTGATATGAGGAAGGATCAGTCAGTACATCGTTGTACGTTCAGATGCTTGGTTATACTGCTTTGCTGTGAATTATCCATTGCCTTCTATTTAAAGAAATGCTTGATAGATGACACCCCCCCCGCCACGCCCAAAGAATACAATCTTAGATTTAAAAAGCAAGCTGCAGAACAATATATTTAGCAGATCTCATTTGAGTAAAAACATTAAAATACAAAGGATAATGAGTATGTGCAGAGAAAATTCTAGCATTACACAGGGAACTTTCTAACAGAAGTTACCTCTGAAAAGCAGAAAGGGGGTGAGGAAGTGAGAAAAGGCATATTTATGTTTTGATTTCACCCCTCTTTTGTACTTTTTGCACTCTACACCACAAATAGAAATTGTTTTTATAAAAATAAATAAAAGTTAGGTATCTAGCTGGTATTTATAAAAGAAACATGCCACCCAAGGGAGCCCCTTGGTGGCTCAGTCGGCTGAGTGACTGACTCTTGGTTTTGGCTTAGGTCATGACCTCAAGGTCCTGGGATCAAGCTCTACATTGGGCTCCCTGCTCAGCAGGGAGTCTGCTTGTTCCCCTCCTCCTACCCTCCTCCCTCCGCTTGTGCTGTCTCTAAAAATTAATAAATAAATCTAAAAAAACAAAACAAAACAAAACCATGTCACCCAAGGAAACAGACCTGCCATCCAGGAAGAGAGCAATATTCATTTTACTTTGGACTGCGGGCAAAAGGGCACTTTCTGAAACTGCTGTCGAGGTTTAAAGTTTACCCTCAGGCCGCTGGCAAAGTGTTTAGTAAAAATTCCTAGTTAACCTGGCATTTCATAATCACTCCCATCTAGGACAATCGGATCTCTGGCGGGCCTCTGCTTAGTCCCTGAGCCCCTGGCAGGGCACACACAGAGACAGGAACGCACCACCTCTGCCCCATTGCTCGCTCCCTCTCTCTACCCTCTCTCTAGTTGGAACACTTGAGAAGACAGCGAGGAACAGCCAGCACCTCAACCCACAGAGTCTCTCTGCATAGGGTTACCCTGGGTGGGAAACAACGCTAAATAGCAGCTTTTTGAGAAGGTCTTTCTGTACATTAAAATAGAAGCATGCACTTACTTCCATTCATCATTTTGTCTTTAGCAAGTGGGTGTGTTGTAACTTTGCTTCCAAAACCTATTTCATGAGCCAAAAGAGCCGTAGGACCTAAATAGAAGATTAATAAAAAGACTTAAGTGTGGATACAGAAAAACCAGTGGTTTAAAAATTGCAACAGCAGAAGTACTCTTCAAAACCAGGAGGCTCTTACTTAAAATACACTTATGATTCTGAAATTAAACACTTTTTCATATGAGAGGTAAAGTATGTTTGTAATAAACCATCTGCCGAGCACATCTGGCAAAGTGTACAAACTCAGAATACTTCAATACCCATCTAATCAAATCATACAGTGGAATAATAAACAGAATGTGGTCCCCCTCAAGGAAATGCAAGCGAGGGTCCCCGGGGTCCTAGAAGGAGAGACCACCAAGGCCTTCCTCTGAGCACATGAGAGGCAGCTGGTGCTCTCCCAACTTCTGGACTTGACTATCTCACAGACTAATTTTTTCTTCTTAAAAATGAAAGATTAGCACTCATTCCTCCATCTACCCACCCAAAGATCCCAGGTGGTAGGATTATTACAATGAATAGGACATTGTCCAGTCCTGCGAAATGCCCACAAGTCTGAGATATAAGGACACTAGCATTTCTTTATTAAAAACCACTTAAGACCACGCACAAAGATCAGTTTCTGATCCTCTAAAATATGCGGTTGCTAACCTGAGACTTTTATCCAAATGTATTCACTGAAAATGGTCAATTTCATCGATAATCACAAGCATATTTCATATGTAATGGTCCTCAAATAAGAACTAAAACCAAAAATATCTTATAACTTTGTTATGTTACATTAAAACTTTTAAAAAGTAGTTATTCTAACTTTTTTTCTCCAAGCTTCACACCACACCCAGGAAAACCTGCTTCAGCACAGCAACGCCACCTCCAGCATGGGCTGGGGAGCCACGGCGAAGACCTGAGACAGAGCCTGTGTGCTGTAGCTTCAGCCAACGCACGCACCTGCTCTCACTGACCTTTCATGTATCAACACAGTTCCAAGGAAAAGGGAGTTATAGACCATACCTACCGGCTAGATCACAGCTGCTGTTCACAGGAAGATCAACAAATAATACTTAATTACATAAGCCTTCCGCCTGACACCAAGCCAAGTCCCGATTTATATCTCCTCAATCAAAAGCCTGAAACAGATTTGGTGTCTCTCACCACCTTACTTTTATGCTACATACTGGACAGCCATGTATGGGGGCAAATTTTAAGTCTGTAAAGACTGAATAATTACCATTCAATTTTTATTTCAATGGAGTCATCATTACCCTGAATTCTTACTTTGTAAGATTTTAAGAAATAAGAAGTAATTCCCTACATGATCTTGTATTGGAACGCAAACCTCGAGAGGTGATCGTACAGTTGAGTTAGGAATTTTTAGGCTCCTCCCTTCAGCTGATAAAATCGCTGCCTACAGTAACGTTAATAAATTTATGTTTCGGTTGAATATAGGAACTCCATGATGGCTTACTCATCATGGTAAGCCCATAATTACTACTTTCTGGGGTTTAAGAATCCTATTTGGAGAATTCAAGAAGAGATATTTACTTGTCATTACTTGAAATTCTGACAGATGGAATCGTTGCTGCATCGGCAGCAGGGACGGAGCCCGACTGAGTGGAGGGCACTCCAGGCAGGAGCCCCTTGGGCCACCACGACACGGAAGCCAACAGCGCCACCGTGTGGCAACATGCAGAGAAAACATCAGGGTCACCCCCCAACTTCCATGTCCGGGAGCTGGTACCCAGAGCCAGGCATCTGACAATTCCTGGGCCCTTCACCTCCAGGCTCCTTTCCCTTTTATCTTACCAAGATTGTCTCCCTTCCAGTTTCTGTCTCAGTGACTACATATTATCCCTCAATACCAGGGACTAAGCAAACTGTCTTTTCAGTACCCGGTTCCCAGTTCCTAACTGCAATACTTAAGAATCATCTTACTTTTCATCACACTTCCTATTTCTGGCCATACCCAGAGAAGCAGTACAGGATGTTCAACAAGACAAACACAAGGCGAGAGGGCTGTTTATGGCTAACGTCGATTTAAAGGATTATAAGGTCTGAGCTCCTCAGCATGGCATTCAAGCTGCCTGAGCGCCAAACACTGAACCAGATGTGGCGAATAATTCTGCCACCTCAGTGACAAGAAGGACAAACTGACACGTGGTTTTTACTTTCAGCAGAGTCTTAAGGGAACAAATCCAGCCCAAACCCTTCCTTTCTTCCTTTGGTTAGAAAACCTAAGAACAAGGCTGCAGTGACTGCAGTGTCCTTCAGCAAGGAGAAAGCCCTGTGCCCAAAGGGCAGGTCACAAGGCTAGTGCTGACTGGAACCCGAGAACAGGGCTTGCCAGGGTGGTCACCTCTGAGGCCCTCAAACATCCGAGTTGTAGGACCCCTGAGCTTTTATGTGGGTTACATCAATCAGTAACTGCCATGTTAGAAATTAAAACTGGGAAATTTTTACAACACAACCGATACTTAAGCATACATGCCACACCCGTGACAGCATCGTCCCACTCTCCTGTCACTCCTCTGTGAATGGGAAGGAAAAGGCCAAATTATGTCTTGGTATCTGCTTTCACCTTACGACGCCCTTGAGAGAACTCCCGAGAATCTCCGCTGTAATTATGCAAAGTCCCCGGGATCCCTGGCTTCTAAGCTCTTTAACAAGTCCATCAAACTGAACAAAACGTCATGTCATTTTATCCAGCCATCCATCCATTCATTTACTGCTCTTTTGACAAAGATTTCACGAAGACCAATAACAAAAAAGGCCCTGGCCAAAATTACACTATGGAAAAAACTCAAGATGGCAGAATATCATGACACTAGAGCATTAAGACTGGATTTTACAAAGGAATCAGAAAACATAATATTACTAAGTTTCAAAGACGTGGGGACATCTATGAAGTACCAACAACCTTCTTCTAAATTACGTGACAGATAACACAGTGCCTAAGATCTAAATTTTAACACTGAGGATTAGGCGGAAAGCACCCCGAGGCCTCTGAATCCGCAGGGTAAGCGCAGGACAGAGCTGTTATGTTTATGTCTGACTGATTCTTGCTGACTGGGTGCTGGCAGATACACTTTCTGGCACAGAGATTTGCTGTAACAAGCTGTTTACTGAATTCCAGAGGGCGTTATTTTCCTCAGAGGTCAACCAAACACGGAAACCATTAAGTTTCACGGAACATAGACCAAAAACACGGAGAGGCAGAAAACAGAACAATTGTACTCATTTCTGAAATGACACCAACTTCATGCCACCCAAATTAAATAGGCCAATACGGATGTCCTTCATGCTTTGTGAAGGGAAAGAAGTATTTGAACAAAGTCTTCTAATTCAATGCTACCCTGTCACGTATTTTTTGAAGAAAACCCAACAACACATTTAACCCAGGATGGTTCTGCGCGTTACCTGCACAGATGGCTGCGATGAGGCCCTTCCTTTTTTCTTGTTCCTTCAGTATCTCCTTCACAGCAGCAGACTATTCGAAGAAAGCCCAAACACATCAAGTTATCACGAAGCCACAAGTTCAATCTCCAGCTGGAAACTCTGGGTGAAGATCTTGCAGTTTAAACTAAAAGCAGATTCTATCTATTCTCTAACAATATTTCTAAATCATTAATAGAAAAATGATCAAATTCATACTGTTTCTACATTGTTAGACCTAAGGAAGGCATTTATTATAAGAGAAAGGCATCCTTTTTTAAAGGATGTTTAAAGATGAGATGAGAAAAGCAACTTCCCTTGGGCAAACTGACCCTTGCCATTTTGTGCTCCTGGGAGAAAGAAGAGGAAGGAAGGGTATGTGGTGTTTTGGGTGTTTTCAGATGGCAGAGTAAGCAACAGGGTCCAGCAGAGTCCCATAAGTCAGACTCAGCCCGCTTTGTAAGCTTGTCTGCCGCGCTCCTCCCTCCTCTCCCACTATTCCTGCAGGCTGACTCTTCAGAGAGGACTTCAGTGAAGAAGCAGAGGCCTCTTCTGAAGTCATTTTTCACCCCCACTGGCAGTTCCAGTCCCCTGCAGCTCCCAGCCCCCAGCTCCACGGTCTCTTAGCTTTTTATGCTTAAACCTTCATGAAACACAAAATTAGATTCATTCTTCTACCGTGAACTGTATGCACAGAATCTTTTCACAAATAACTTTTCCACTAATTCCACTTACTCATGTAGTAAATGTCAGGAGAGATGTTTTTCTTAATTACGCCAGAACACCACTTTTCATTTCACCTGCTACTAGTTTATTCCCACCCTCCCTTCCTGAACTATTTTAGTAACAAAACCAACAGAACACAGGCAGATGCTGAAATACTTCCTTTATATGGTTTTTACCTCAGATAAATTCTGTGCACCCAGATTGCCTCCCGGCAGAACCACTACGTCGTAAGGTCCCTGTTGTTAAGGGGGAAAAAAAAAAAAGTAAAAACATTTCATCTGAAATGTGCACTACAGTGATAGTCCGACAACACTTTCCTATTTTCAATGTCGGTCATAGCAAAAACCTGTTCACAGAAGAGCAGTTAAACAAACGAAGGTGTAGCTCTACGATGCAATGTTGTTGCAACTAGTACAAAATCTGAATATCGTAACACGAAAGGATGGCCGTCCACAAGCTGCCTCTGCTGGTTTTCCTGCCACACTGACGCTCCAAGAGCATACGGCCCACAGCCCCATCACACTGGCCATTAAGCAGTGAACTACGGAACGGTGGCCAAGAGCGCCTACGCAGGTTTGGGTGGGCTTGCTTCTGAGGAAAGGGACCTCAGCTCTTCACAGATTCGCAGGTGTTAGGCGCCGTCAAAGGTGATTGTCACGATAAAGAAAAAGCACAATTTAACTAGAATTCTTACTCCTCCCTTAATCCCAGCACTACTCAACTACCAGCTGTTCCACATAAAATGAATAACACAACTATGTCTGTGCCACTGAAACCGGAAAGGCAAAAAGTAGCTTTTGAATAAAGGATAAGAAACAAACAGGAAATGTGGCAGTTGATTCCTGTATCAGGTGATGAAGTTGTGAGACGAAGCAAAGTGGCCTTTGAAGCTAGAGGAACACTGATGAAAGTGTCCCAACCACCCCCTGAGTAAACTGCCAGCTTCCATGGACACAGAGTGAAAAAGGCAGAGTCCTCGACTTCCCAGGGCTTATTATAGTGGGGAAGACATCCAAGCAAAGTAACTTTCTTAAAATAAGTCTGTGCTAACAGCCTGAGATGTAATCAAAACACATTTGAAGAACTTGATAAAGAAGCCATAGGAATAATTCCAGGTATAGAGAACAAACCTCTTTTCTTGCATCTTCCAGACTGGCATCAGGACAAATGACGACGTCTCGACTACACTGTACTGGGTCCTTCCCAGCCAGACCCGCAATGGTGACTTTAATCTAAGAGAAAGATGTCATCAAATTTATCACTGAAACATAAATTTAGAGTAACATTTTCACAGCTGCTGTTTTAAAATAGCTTGGCAGGAAATACTGCAACAAAACCATGCTGACTTTAAGCTAATAAGTTAGCTAAATATATTTAATAACTAGGTCTGTCCCAGTTTGCCTGGGACAGTCCTGATTTACAGATGCTGTCCTGGTACCCTGCCTGGTTAGTGTCCTTTCTCCCATAAGCGTTCTGCTTTGGGAGATCATCCTGTTAATAATCCATCTTGCAAAGTTACTGTTGCTACTTAAATCTCATGCCATTTCCTTAAGACAAAAGACAAGTTAAAACAATGAAATACTACTTTAGCTTGCAAAAATTTACAAAGTTAATAAAACCAAGAGCTGGGGCGCCTGGGTGGCACAGCGGTTAGGCGTCTGCCTTCGGCTCAGGGCGTGATCCCGGCGTTACGGGATCGAGTCCCACATCGGGCTCCTCGGCTGGGAGCCTGCTTCTTCCTCTCCCACTCCCCCTGCTTGTGTTCCCTCTCTCACTGGCTGTCTCTATCTCTGTCAAATGAATAAATAAAAAATCTTAAAAAAATAAAAAATAAAAAATAAATAAAACCAAGAGTTGGTACTGGGAAAATGGGAATTTTCCTATACTGCTGGTGGGCCCACATGTTGGTACTTTGGGGAGCCATTTGACAAAATCTGGTAATGCCACCTATGGGCTGCCCTTTGGCCAAGCAATTCCACTTTCAGGCATAAAATCAGAAAAAAACGTCCACACATTTGCATAAGGAAACCCGTACAAGAATATTAGAGTATTGTGATGTCCTGAAACTGCGTAACAGAAGAATGGATAGATTGCAGCATATTCACGGAACATAATAAGCAACAATTTTAAATAAACAAACCGAATCTAGATGTGTCTTCATTCATGAGATCCAGAGAAATGAAGGGTAACAGACTTTGGGGTCAGACTGCTAGGGTCGAAGTACTGGCTCTTTTACTTACTAAGTCTACAATGTGGACACCTTATCTAGTGTCTCTGTGCCTCAGTTTCTTCAACTGTACAATGAGAATGGCAATAACTCATAGGGTTGTTATAGGACTTAAGCTAGTTTATGTAAGTGCTTAGAATAACACCTAGCATCAGTAAACGCTATTTTAAGTGTTCACTATAGATATATATAGAGTGAGTGAGGCAGAGAGAGAAAGAGACACATGCAATATGCAACTGCAGTCTAATGTTATTTTGAAGACATGCATTGGATGGACACACAACAATAAGAGAACAGTTATCTCTGTGGCCAGAAGGGGAATAGTATTGGGGAAATCTACAAAGAGGGCTGTATGATGCGTTATTTCTTTAAAGCACCAGTTCCTCAAGAAGTAGGTCTACAAGAAATATGGCAAAATGTTAACAAGTATTACATGTGGACAGTGAATAGACAGGTAACTATTATATAGTTTCTGTATCTTTGTGTGTTTGAAATATTTTATAAAGTACACTGATTATTCAGGATGACTTCAAAACCCAAAAATGTTTGAAAAAGGGGAGGGCTAGGAAACGTTGGGGGTGGGGGGGCGCCTGGCTGGCTCAGTCCTTAGCGTCTGCCTTCGGCTCAGGGCGTGACCCGGCATTCCGGGATCGAGCCCCACATCAGGCTCCTCTGCTGGAAGCCTGCTTCTTCCTCTCCCACTCCCCATGCTTGTGTTCCCTCTCTCGCTGGCTGTCTCTATCTCTGTCAATTAAAATAATAAAAATCTTTTAAAAAAAATTAAAAAAAAAAAAAAAGAAAGAAAACGTTGGGGGACTTACTCCAGCTCGCCTCATGACATCTACGGGGATGACTGTCTCCATCTCCTCTGCTCCTTTGGCCAGGATGACCAGAGCTCTTTTCGAAGCCATTTTTATGTTGTCTTTTTTTAAAGACTTAATGTAAAAAAGAAAAAGAATTTCAAAAAACTTTGCATTGCAACCCTGAAACAGCCAAAAACTTCCAAGTTTAGGAACATTTTTAAGCAAAGTAACTAAGTGCCTCCTAGGGAAAAGGTTCTGATACACAGAATGTGTAAAAAGCACTTTAGGTTAATACTGTTTACACAGAATTTCAACTGCTGTTATTTTGAGATGAGAACACAGTAAGGTTGCTAACACGTGTTGGGACTATTTGGATTTTCTTTTACCATGGTTTTTTTCTTTTTTTAAATCCAATATACAGTAACTTACCGCAACCAACATTTTCTAAAACACAAATACATGGGTCTTGCATTACACACAACGCGGGGAGATAGTATTATTTTTAGAAACACTATTTCAGAAAACGACTAAACTTAATTTCATGGGCAAAAAGTTACAGACACAGTCTTTAGCAGTTAGTCGGTGAGATTTTTGGAGGGGATTTTCTTTTAAGTTCCAATAACTGCACTAAAAATTCTGGAAAATTAACAGTGCTAAATATTTAACATTTTTTTTAATGATGTAAAAAGATGGGAATTCCCCCACTAAACTCAACCCAACTGGACCCGCTCTTTGCACTTCGCTCTCTCCTTGTAAACGGGAGCCGCCAAGCTGCTGGGGGAGTCCGAACAGTTTTTAGCATGTTCTTTTTGGGGACTTAGCTGTCCATGCAAAACAGACGCTAAGGAAACCGCTTCACCAAACACAGTATTGACCAGTTGCAAACTGGTGGGATGCCATGCACACAACCCCGGAGAATACGAAGTCGTTACGTGTGTTCCTGCCGGAAGGCCGCCCGCGCCGCAGGCGTGGCGGGACCCCGTCCTCCGGTGCCCCCTTCCGTAGCCCGCACCGGGCTGCCCGTGGCCCCCTCGCCACCCACAGCGTACCCCAGGCCCCGACCCGAACCTCGACGTTCTGCCCACAGACCCGGCACCTCGGCCCCTTCGGCAACAATTCTGCGCCGGGGACGACCAAACCACAACCGGATTAAACCGGGACGGACGCAAGCACGCACACACGTCGCTCCGGCCCTCAGACCCGCACTGCGCAGACGCACGCCGCCCGGCTTCTCGTTCTGCCCCGCCCCTCGGTGCTGCGCAGACGCCCTTCGCGCAGACCCCTCCATGTTCTCCCCCCCCCCCACCCGCCCCGGCCCTCCACTGCGCAGACGCACGCCGCCCAGGCCCCACCTCCTCCTGCACTGCATTGCGCAGACTGGTGCCGCTCCCTCGCTTACGAAACATCCGGCTGAACCCACCTAGGATTGTTGCGGGGGGCGACCGGCCTTTCCGACTCTTCACTGAGTCTAGGGATGTGTCCATTTGGAACACCCAGCATCACGAGAATCCCGGGGGTTCTCGCATCCTCACGAAATCTCCCCAACCCCGAATGGCGCGGGCGTCCGCTGGAGTTAACCCGCTTGTCGCCGCAGCCCGGAGACGCGCGGTCCTCTCGGAAACTGGGGGGGTTTGCTGTGATGAGGCGTTTTCATGGAGTGGAGTTGTGCTTTTACGCTTCTTCTGCGCACTCGGTGTCCCTTTCCTGGAGCTCCTTCCCATGTCCCCTTCCGACCTGTTATGACTTAAAGGTTTTCCTGATCTTGTGTCCCCACCGTGTTCCACCGGTGGCCCGAGCCTGTGCGACTCTTAGCAATTGTTTGCGTGCGGTGTTTTGACGTGTGTTAGTTTCTCAGAGGTGTATTTTTCCCAAAGGTCCCGTTGGCTGCTTCTGCACCCACAGGATTAGAGCACTGCTGACCACATGGACCTGATGAGTACTTAATTAATGACATTTATTTAAGTTAGCGTCTCAAATTTTGTTTTTAAAAGATTGAATTGAATACTGATACTTCTACCCATTTCAAAAACCAAGGTGATAAAAGTTACGTTGAACAGATGGACTCCTATCCTTGTCCCCATCCAGTTCCATCCCCGTCCCTGGCTCCCTGTGGGTAACGTCGTATTAGTTTCCTGAGCATCTTTCCAGGATTTCCTTATGTAAGCACAAGCAAATACATTGTTTTACTTCTTTCTCATAGAAATGTACTAGACTATGTACCTTGTTCTGTCCTCCCCCTGCCACCACGTTATTAAGTGAACATGTTGGAGATCTTTCCTTATCAAAAGGAACTTCCTTTTTTTCAGACAGTATGCTATTGTGACTTATCTCATAGTTTATTTATCAGTGCCCTACTGATAACACAGGTTATTTCCAGCTGTTTTTTTTTTTTTAAGTAGGCTCCCCACCCAGCATGGAGCCCAACCTGCAACTTGAGCTCTCCACCCTGAGATGAAGACCAGAGCTGAGATCAACAGTCAGATGCTTAACTGACTCAGCCACCCAAGCGTCACTGCAGTCATTTTTTTGTACAGACAGCATTACATTGAATAATCTTATTTATATGTCCTACTTGTGTAGGTAAAACTGGAGGGTAAATTCCCAGAAGTGGTAAATACATTGGAACAACTCCATACAAGTTGAGTCACTTATCACTCTCACCAGTAATATGTGAGGTCAAACAGTATTTTAAATTTGTCGGTGTTTTTGAAGTTTCAGTTTAGCTATCAAAAACATTTATTTTCAAGAAATAACTTACATTCCTTTGGTAGTTTGCAAAGTGCTTTAATATATTTCATGAGATCCTTAGAGTGGTGTGAGAGTGGTTTTTATTAAGAATTGTAAATAGATTTATAAATTGCAACACTGCATTGTGCAAAATTTTTAAGTGTCGTTAAATAATCATTTGGCATTTTAAGAAAACATTCTGGGAGTTCTGAAAAGACTTCATCTTTGGTTATTTGCGAAGGAAGCAGGCAAAAGCCACCCACTTTCAGTTTTGAAGTATGGTGGGAAATAGGCAAGTGGTCAGATGTGTATTTCAAAAACTAAGGAGGGATTTAGGTAGATGAAGGAAAACCAAGGGAAGATGGGCTTTTGTGTTCCAGTGCCCATAGTAAACTTTTGTAAGGAGACAACCGTGCTGGTGGCCTGCTGCAGCATGAGATAACCAGTACAGAACAAAAATGGCAAGACAGATGGTCTTAGTGGTGAAAGGGAGAGAGAATGAACCTGACTTAACACTCCTGAGACATCTGCATCACCTCAAGATCTGAAATGGACGTGGGCCAGCATCAATTTTTATCAAATGAATGAATACATTGCACAGTGTTTACAACTCAAGTATTGCTTATGGTAGATTATCTTTTAGAAATATTCGTTCTTTCCTCTTTCACCTGCATGAGTGGAGGAAATTCCCTGCCCCTTGACTTTAGGTTTGGCCTTGTTTTATTTTATTTTTTAAAGATTTTTATTTATTTGAGAGAGAGAGAGAGCGAGCAGGAGCAGGGAGAGGGGCAGAGGGAGAAGCAGACTTTCCGTCAAGCAGGGAGCCTGATGTGAGACTCAGTCCCAGGACTCCGGGATCATGATCTCAGCTGAAGGCAGATGTTGAACCAACTGAGCCACCCAGGTACCCCAGATTTGGCTTTGTTTTAGCTAACAGAATGTTAACAGATGAGGAGCATCTGGGTGGCTCAGTCGTTAAGCGTCTGCCTTCGGCTCAGGGTGTGATCCCAGAGTCTTGGGATCGAGCCCCACATCAGGCTCCTCCGCTGGGAGCCTGCTTCTTCCTCTCACACTCCCCCTGCTTGTGTTCCCTCTCTCGCTTGCTGTCTCTCATTCTGTGTCAAATAAATAAATAAAAATCTTTAAAAAAAAAAAAAAAAGAATGTGAACAGATGAGACCTGATCAAAGCCTTGAAAAGGTTTGACCTGGAGACCAGGCTTGCTCTCTTGTACTTTTTCCTCCAGGGCTGCTGCTGCTGTCCACTCAATCGGGGTTTCAGAATGAACACATGTGGAACAGACCTGCCTCGGCCAACCTGTGCCTGTGCCCGGGGCAGTCACCACAGCGAAATGGCAGACTGTAGTGCTCAGATTTTGTTATACCGCAATAGCTCAGTGATACAGCTTTAAAAGGTTCAAAATGAAAAACAGCAGTCTTCTGACTCAGTCCTTCCTACCCCCTTAAACCTGCTTTCCAGAGGCAAATATTTTCAACTCTTTAAATTACTTCTTGTAATTGTCTCAATACAGTTGACCCTTGAACAGCAAAGGCTTGAACTACATGGGTCCACACAGATATTTTTTGATGAACACAGTTCAGTACTTTAAATGTATTTTCTCTTATGATTTTTTTTTAAAGATTTTATTTATTTGAGAGAAAGCACAAGCAGGCAGAGGGGCAGAGGGAGAAGCAGACTCGGAGTCTGACAAGGGGCTCAATCCTGGGACTCCAGGATCATGACCTGAGCCAAAGGCAGATGCCCAACCAACTGAGCCACCCAGGTGTCCCTCTTCCTTATGATTTTTCTTAACATCTTCTATTCACTGGCTTACTTTAAGAATATGGTATATATAAAATACAATGAACAAAATATGTGTTAATTGACTTTATGTTACTGGTACAGTTTCTGGTCAGCAGTGGACTATTTAATAGTTAAGTTTTGGGGGAGTCAAAAGTTATATGCAAATTTCTGACTGTACAGGCTTGGGGCATGAGGGGGTTTTGGCGGCCCTAACCCTTACATTATTCAAGAGTCAACTGTATTTTTAAACAATATGCTAATACTATTATTTTTCCTTATTGGTTTTAGACATTATATATTAACTTCCTGGAAAACATACTTTTCATTTCACAGCTGCAGAGATAGGGGTCTGCAGGGGTGAAATGACTGTAATTACCAAGGTCCTGCAGAGTCTTGGTCAAATTCAGATACTCTGATACCAAAGTTCACACTCTACTCACCATAAACTCTATCAGTATTAATAAGTCCACAACACCCATGACATTCTCTTAACTTTCTAGTTTATGCCTATTTCTCATCACACATTTGCAGAATAAAACAAAAAATTAAACCATTCACCAAAAAATGTTGCTCTATTACTGGCAGTGAAGACACCTCCTATTTCAGTCCCTGATTTCCAGGCAGAAAAACCTCATCCTAGTCACTACTTTTTTTATTCACCATTTGACAAGTCTTTATGCTTTGTCTCTGGCTGTTTTCAGGGAGCCTAAAATCCCCTTTTTCTTGCAGCACTTGCAACATTTGATTAAATGATACTCTTCTGTCTTGGTGAGCTCCCAATCCACAATGGAGAAATTATGTTGATCATGTGAGTGAAGGTGTTCGGGACATACTACCTCCAAATACGTCACCTTGGCATATTGATTATTTTGAGTTAAAGGCATTTTTTTTTTTAAACAAAAGGTGCAAGAAAGGCACTCAGAGTCCCATTTTTTTTCATCCTGAAAGCAGAAGATGAAACTCTCAGGTGAGAACTGCCCTCCCAGTGACATGAGGAAAGAAACACCACCAGAGAGGCACTTGAGTCTGGAAGAATTCGCATACGGAGACCTTGTTAAAATAACTCTTACCTTCCTTTAATCTCCTGTTTTACTTTGGTTACCTTTCCACAGTTGTCACTCTTTGTTCAACCCAGTATGTAAACACTTAGCTTTTGCCACCTCTTTGGATCTTGAAGGCTCCTGGGTCTCATAAAACTTGCATTAAATAAATTTGTGTGCTTTTGTTCTGTTAACCTTTTTACGTCCATTTAATTGAGGCTCCACCGGAGACCCTAAGGAGGTAGAACTGAAATTTTTGCCTGCCCTATATTAACAACAGCCACCAGTGGCCGTTCGGATCCTGGTTCCAAAAAACAACCCTCCCCCAAAGTAGCCTGATCACAATAAATGGCAAAGAAACTGCTGCCGGATTACTTATTATTTTTCCATGCATCACATTTAGCATCTCATCTCACTAAATACTCATTTTCTATGAATGTGGATGCATCTTTGACCTCATTGATAGTACTTCTTTAGCATTTTGTCTTTTACCTGTTTCCCTCTAATCCTTTGAACTCAGTAGAACCTTCTTGTCTTGGTCACTGCT